>NC_081411.1:789069745-789242245 GCF_030272615.1 Cryptomeria japonica
GATAAACCATTTCCAAGAAGCGAGACATGGAGTTACTATAATTTCCTTTTGAAAAGTCTTAGGTATTTCTCCATGTCATACAGTCTCTATTATATTTGTATTTTTCTTTATATTAGTTATTTTAAAGTTCTAGTTAATAATTTTAATTAACAAAGAGAAAATTCTATATAAAAATTAGAAAGATAAATAAATTATATAAATTACTTTTGTTGTAACCATTGCACCTCCTTTGGTGCAAGCACTAGTTATAATTTCTTTTTTAAAGAGTTGGATTTAATCATGATCTAATTAATATCTTCTGATCAATATCTTGATCCAACCTATTTGGGTAATGAAGAAAGTATACTTCTTATTAAATATCATTCACCTACAAATTGCTTTCTATTAGTCTTGGGGAGATGGAGGGATACATATCAATCTAGAATATTTTTATAGCATTGTTGAATATGTTGTATTGTAGGTTTATAATTGATTAGAAACAACGCAATCATTTATAGCTAGTTTGCTATTATAATAACTGGATTTAGAAATGATGATTTAGCATAGTAGCCAACTCACATTTTATCTTAATTAAAAGATGAATTTAATAAAATAATTTATTTATTTATAAATAAATATAAATTTTCAAAATAATAGAGCCATCTACATTACTACTTAAAATATTTTTTTGGTAAGGTATGCATACTTTAAAAGCCAAACTACATTATATATGCTGCATATTACTAAATGAAAATTAAACAAATAATATAAAACGAAATAAGAATTTGAAAAATATAAATAAATTGTTGAAATCTATCCCTCTCCTCTATTATGTATTGTCTGTATTCTGTACTTGTTTAATTTTTTTTTGTTATGAAATTAAGTCTTCCTGATCTAAGATTCCTTATTATAGCAACGGTTACCTTTCAAAAGATCATATCTAGCATCACATTTTTTAATGAAAACTTAAACCTTTTGCTTTTGATTATAAAGCGATTGCATTATTTCTTTCTGCCAGAAATACATCTGTGAAACTTATATTATTAATCTTGAACGACAGTTTTGTTCATTATTTTTTAATTTTAGTGTTTCTCAAACAACTGTGTGGTTGTTTCATATTGTTTCCCATTCCTTTTTGGCATTTGAATTTGATGGTAAGAACTACCAACTTAGGAATGGCCAAATGAACCATGAGTTGATGACTTGAGTCTTGCTTGCTTTTGTCAGGTTTAATACGGCTTAACAGTAAGTATTTTTACTTGAGGTTGTCTGCTACTTCGGGCTTTCTATGGTAGCTATAGAAAGGGCCCTACTATATGACATGTAGGCTAAATGTAGATGTATAAAGGACGCGCATTAGGTGTATGAGAAGAAGGCAGAACGAAATACAGTTTCTTGGAATGTAATGGTTTATGGGCATGGAAAATATGGTTCCATCTGTTTGACAATATGGTTGAATGAAGTGTGGCCTCATGGATTGCAATGATTTTAAGATATGCTTAGCGTGGGGATGCAAAGGGTGCTTTGAAGCTCTTTTGCAAAATGCAACAATATTTATCGCAACTGGACCAATTCACGTATGCCTGTGTTCTTAGCATATGTGCCAGCCTTGCAGCTTTAGGTTACAGTAAACAAGTACATGCATGGATTTTGAGAATTGCTTTTGAATCACATACGCTTGTGGGCAATGGTCTTGTCACTATGTATGCTAAATGTGGAAGTATCAAAGATGCACACAGTGTGTTTGACAAATTACCCCTAAAAAATGTGGTGTCATGGATAGAAATCATTTGAGGATATGCCATGCACGGTTGTGGTTATGATGTTGTAAAGCTCTTCCAACAGATGGGACAAGAATGGATTAAGCCTAAAGGAATATGCAAACAATAAAACTACATAATGCATAACATAAGAAATATAACAAACTTAAAATTATTTCATTGCTTTTATTTTCTTATATTAATTATGTCCAAATTTTAGAAGAGTCACTTAAAATTTATTGTCAAAATTTTTGAACCATTTTGTGACTTTGTGGAATTAAAAATTGTAGAAGAATGATGCCTAAAATATAACCCTACGAGCATATCTTTGTCAAACTAAATGGGAGTGATTTGTATTTTTATATTTGAGGTTCAATCAAACATTTAATCACCTTCATAATATAGGTTGGTAGGTGTTTTCCACAATTTTAAACTTTTTTCCCATTTTAGTTTAGCTTGTAGTGATCCCATGGGTAGCATTAAGAAGGTTGAATTCATAGCTCTATCAAAGATACTCAAAAAAATTCCAATTGATAAAGTGGTTCCAGAATGGTTGATGAATTGCTCCCCTAAAACATGGTTGTTTTTTATTAAGATAAAATGAGTTTTACAGAGACCTGAAACCCAAATCCAAAAAATAAGGTCGAACTAGTAGCAAAATATAACAGAAACAAGGGAAATACCCCACAGAGCCCGACAAGAAAAAATAGATAAACCTAGACAAACAACCCAAAAACTAACACAAAACTAGCCAAGAGTATTCATGAGCTCGAAATTCTTCTGAATTATATTTTTATTTATTTCTTCAAGCTCCTCCATTATGAATCTCATGGTGCCTTTCTCTTGGATCCTACTTCTTGTCTGGGTGGAAGGTCTAGTTGACACATGCATATCCGCACCCTATAGATTTAGGTCCAGATTCTTCTTTTTTGACTTGGCGACTAAGGACGGCAAACTGCTAAATGACTAGGTTTTTTGAGTAAAGATTTTTTCATTCACCTTTTTGAGATCCGTTGCACTGTTGTTCATGGCCTCTTTACTAATTTCCACCAATTCCCTCAGTTTGCTCTCCAATTTATCCATCCCCTTCTCCAAATTGGCAATTCTAGCCTCATGCTCAGTTTTCATAACCCTCGCATCATCGGTTAACTTTAGAGACATCTTTAGGAGCTTGTCGGTTTTGTCTGGCATTAGATTCCCTATGAAAGTATTGATTATATATTTGATACCTTGTTTTAAAAAGAGGATTTTGCTAATAACCCAGTGGAAACACTTCTCCTCGCAATTGGTTGAATTAGCCAGGAGCACATCAATGTTCACCTCCTCACTTTTGTTATCTCCCGGGTCCACCTGGTCCACATTACATGGAATATCTAATTTGATCCCATCTTTTCCTTTACCTCTTGTCTCCACCGCTTTCCCCACTTTTTTTTTTAGAACTATTAGGGCCCAGCTCTTGGGGATTGGAGGGAGGGGTCTTGAATTTTTTAGCAATAGGTTTGGGGAAGGTTTTACTTTTTCTACTACTGTTGGTGCTAGGGGTAGCCTTCTGGGGGGGTCCCTCATCCTCCGTGGGGCAATAATCTGGGTCATCAGACACCTGAAGGTCCCACCAGTCCACGGCCATTTCACCCAACTCTTTCTCATCAATTTCAGTGTCTGACACCACTTGATAAATAGGGCCATTTCACCCAACTCTCTCTCTCTCTCTCTCTCTCTCTCTCTCTCTCTCTCTCTCTCTCTCTCTCTCTCTCTCTCTCTCTCTCTCTCTCTCTCTCTCTCTCTCTCTCTCTCTCTCTCTCTCTCTCTCTCTCTCTATTTTCATATCCATCTCTCTTCTTCTCTTCCCCTATCTCTAGACATGTCTCACTCTATTTATCTATCCATATCTCTCCCTCTCACTATTGCAAACATAACATGAGCCTTTTGGTATGGAGTCCAATTGTCTTCTTCATTCAAAGGTTTTATTTCACTTTTGTTTGGTTTCCTATAAATGAAAACACAATTGCTTGAAATCTATCACTTCTTTGTTGGGACCATTATTGCATAAGCAACATCATTTTCTAAATAGCCTTTACTAATTTACCTCATATATTTCACAAATGTATGTAAATATAAATTGATTTTTTTTGTAATTGACTTCTACACTATTCAGTGTACCCATTGCACACTAAGATGCAATACCTAATTTTTAGATAAGATTAATGTCTTTTCTATTAAAAGCTTTAAGAACTTGAACTTAAACTTAAGGGAAGTAATTAATGGAATTAGCTTTTTACCATAGTGAAATGCAATCAAATTGCTAAAACAATACATGTGTGATGTTTATATTTAATCAAATTAAAGTGAACCAATTTTTTTTAGGGAACATGAGTTTTGGAATGTTCTTTAACAATAATCATTATGAAGTCAAAGTGCATAAATTAAAATATAAAGTGAAGTTGTTAATGTTTGCTTTGGCTTTATAAAGAGGATAATTTTAGTGGAGGAGAAAAGCACTTCTCATGTGCAACTCAGCTTGCCATGTGAATATTTAGGAAAAGGAAATTCATATTTTTAGTTGAGATCAATACTATTTTTGCTTTGGGTCTAGCATGCACATCTAATGGAGAAATATAATAGGATGAAGAAAGGAAATGGAGGGAACTCCCATAAGGGCCAACACTTCCCAATAATATGTGAAAGACATGGAGAAGAGTTTTTATGGGAAATCTACATAGATTTATGAGGAAGATCGCACAAGTCCAACAAGTCAAAAGAGGAGTGATTGAAAAAAAAAAAAAGAGATTGGACGATGGGAAGAAAAGGGAACGGTTTAACTATACATATTAAGTTTATCTAGATTTAAAAGTATTAAACACTTAAAATTGACTGACATTTATGAAAGCATGAACAAATATTCAAAACAAATATTTGAATGGCCTCATTGTTAGGATTTAAAGTGAATTAGAAGAGCAAAAAACTGAACAATGAATTCACAGACAGAGACATGCAATTTATCGTGGTTTGGTAGATTGCCTACATTTACACTTAAAGAAGGGGAATCAATTATATTGATGACCAATTCCGGTTTGTACATACATAGCTGCAAGCAGCTTCAGAATACACACAATAATGATATTCAAACAACTCTTAAAGAGTATTACAACAGAAGACAAAGAGCCAAAGGTTTTGGCGGCAAAGTGGAAGGAGTCCATTGGACTTCACTTCCAACAATCTCCCACTTGAAGGCCAACAAACTACTACAACAAGTAGATTCCCCCACTCAATCCTGCTATCAGATATTGGAAAGACCGAGAGAAGCTCAACAGAAATCGAACTTCTCCCACTTAACAACTTTAGTGAGCACATCAATTGGGTTCTCCTCAGTGTGAATTTTATCTACGTGAGACTTGCCTTCTTTGACCATGTGACGAACATAATGACTATGAACATCAACATGTTTTGACTAAGGTTGAGATGTCTGATGCTTAGTTATAAAGATAGCACTGCTATTATCACAAAACAAGGCAAAATCGGATTGCTTCAAACCCAATTCGCTGAACAAGAGTTACAGCCATACCATCTCCTTTGCTCCCTCAAAAAGAGCTATGTATTCAGCCTTGGCAATTGATTGAGCAACTGTATGTTGTAATTTAGAGGCCCAACTAATCGCTGCCCCAGCAAATGTGAAAGCATAACCTGAAGTAGACTTCCTTTTGTCTAAATCTTCAGCAAAATCAGAATCAGTAAACCTTTACAAGTGTGCCTTTCCCTTCCCAAACCATAAGCAAAGGTTTGAAGTACCCTTGAGATACCACAAAATATACTTGACCACCTCCCAATGTGGTTTGCCCAAATTAGCCATAGATCTACTCACCACTCCCACAGCATGAGCAATATCCGGATGAGTAGACACCATAGCGTACATAAGACTTCCAACTGCATATTTGTATGAAATTTGTCCATAAACTCCTTATCTTCTTGTGTTTTTGGACACAATTGAGAAGACAACTAAAAATGAGAGGCTAAGGGGATGCATACAGACTTAGCATCCGCTATACCAAATCTGTCCAATACTTTTTTAATGTAGTCTTGTTGAGATAGTTTGAGTTCTCTCTTTTTCCTATCTCGAAAAATGGTCATCCCAATAATTTTCTTTGCTGCCCCTAAATCTTTCATGGAAAACTCATTAGCTAAGTGAGTTTTAAGCTCACGAACAATTTTCATGCTTGTGTCGGCCACTAGCATATCATCCACATAAAGGAGAGTTCTAACGAATTCGCCATTGGGAAGCTTTTTAAAATAGCTACAAGGATCAGATTCACAGCGAGTAAACTTGTGATCAATCATAAACTTGTAAAATTTGAGATACCACTATCTTGGGGCTTACTTAGGCCCATACAAATTTTGTTTCAGTCTGCAATAGAGATGTTCCTGACCCTTTTTAATAAACCTTTAGGCTGATGCATAAACAATTCCTCATTAAGGTTGCCATGTAGAAATGTCATCTTCACATCCAACTGTTCAAGCTCAAGATCCCAGGCTACAACCAATCCCAATACCACTCGGATGGTAGTCATTTTGACTATTGGCGAAAGAATTTCTTTAAAATCAAGGTCTTGTTGCTGAGTGTACCCCTTAACAACTAGTCTTGCTCAAAATCATTTTTGACCACCAGGTTCATCTTTCAATTTATACACCCACTTATTACGTAGTGCCTTTTGTCAAGAGGAAGTGGCACCAAATCCCATGTCTGATTTCGCAAAAATGCGTCCATTTCTTTGCACATTGCAACGTGCCATTTATCACAATTTGCAGTTTTACAAGCTTCTTTATAAGTTGCAGGCTTTGTTTGATCAAAGATTAACAAAGTGGGCTCAGCTTCGTCACAGAATAATAATTCATAGTCAGAGAACCTAACCAGAGGTCTCCTCTACCTAGCATATTTTCTCAATTGACTCTCTGTTGGAGTAGTGGGATGATCCCTACTGATATTATTCAAATCATTCGATCTTTGTTTCTGCATATCAATATTTTTTCTTATTTAATTTTTGATGCCCATGATGAATTCCAATTTCTGCAGGGCGATCATGCTTAGAATTTTGCATAAAGTTGGGAGGATGAAGTCCACAAGAAACACATGGATCCTTCATGGTCTGCACAGGAAGACCCACCTATTGTGAGCTCGCAGAGGTAGCAATTGGGGGCAACCACGTGGTTTTCCAAGCGAGCTATGGTGAGAACCTAGCCTCACGTGACCACCTATCTTGTTGTCGAGGTAGCTATGGAGATAGACCATCGTGCTAGTTAGACTGTGAACCAATGTGCTTGGAGAGGGTGACACCATGTAGATGTTCCTCCACCTGTGTAGAAAGTGATATAGCCAGTGTGAGGACATCTTTTGCAACCTGAGTGCTAACCCATGGTGACTCTGAGGGAGGACGTGCTCTATTTTGCAGACCCCTAGGTTCACATTGTATAATTTGATTTCGATCATAGTATGTTGTTGCAGAATTAAATGGAGAGTAGCCATTGTAAACACTCTCTTCTTCGTCATTCTCAGTCTGGTTAGAGGACTAATAATTGAATTCAATCATGGTGGAGGACATAGGGACTCCCACTTGATGAGAGATATGAGGCAGAGCACTGGTAGATGAAGAATAATTTTGAAAAAGAGACAAAGGAACATACTCTTTATCTAATTTATTTCAACCTTGCAGCGTAGGGAAAGAAGTCTCATGAAAAATTACATTCCTGCTGCAAATAATTTTTCTATGAACCAGATACCACATCCTGAAACCAAATTGCTCTACGCCATACCCAACGAAAATACACTTAAATGTGATTTGGGGTCTAGTTTGGTTCGTTTCTCCTTGGGTATATGTGAGAAGGCTTCACATCCAAACACGTGAAGATGCGAGCATGAAATCCTCTTCCCTTGCCATTCCTCTTCCAGAATACCAAAGTCTAATTTAGATGAGGAACTTTGGTTAATCAAATATATAGCTGTGTTGCAATCTTCTGCCCAAAAATCCTTACCTAGACCTGCATTTGATAACATACATCGTGCCTTTTCAAGGATTGTCCTGTTCATCCTCTCGGCTGCATCGTTTTCATGAGGAGTGAAAGGGACAACCTTAATTCTTCTAATCCCATTATCAGCACAAAAACCATCAAATTTGTGTGAACAAAATTCTCCACCTTATCTATTTGTGGACACTTAATCTTATGCCCAATCTAATTTTCAACTAAAGCCTTGAAAATTTAAATTTTGAAAAAACTTCAGATTTCTTAGAGAGCATGTATATCCATACTTTCGTTGTACAATCATCAAGAAAGGTGACAAAATAGTTAGCTCCTCCAATAGAGGTTACCTTGGTAGGCCCAAAAACATCCAAGTATACAAGCTCTAGCGGTGTTGTCTTTGTATCACACCCACCTTTCAAAAAACTGACTCGCTTTTGTTTGCCATAAAGACAATGTTCACAAAAGGCTAAGTCGACAAGTTTGAGACTTGGAAGTTGATTTCTTGTGTGCATAACATGGAGCCCTTTCTTGCTAATATGTCCAAGCCTTTGATGCCAAAGATCTTCTTTGTTTTCCTCAACCACCATTGCAACTCCCACTTCACCATGAGTCTTAAATATGTAGACTCTACCCAATTTATTGCCATTTGCAATTAGCATGGTACCATGAGTTACCTTCCAAGTCTCCGGAAGAAAATTCACATTAAGACCTTGATCGAAGAGTTGTCCAACGGATATCAAATTTCGCTTCAATTGTGGGACATGTCAAACATCTTTGAGCAGCCATGTTTTACCACCTTATAATGGTAGCAACACATCACCCTTGCCTGTAATTTCGCAAGATTTGTTATCTCCTAAGAAAACATTTCCAAAGTGACCTTCTTTGTAGTTAATGAATGCTTCAAGGCATGAGGTAGCATGATGGGAGGCACCGGAATCAAGTACCCATGAATTTGGAGTAGTGTCAGTTGTTGAAAGGATTAGTACACTATCATCTTTATCATAGACTGTATTTGCTTCGTTGTCTCGCACCTTCTCTTGTGCCCTTTTGTAGTTTCTAAAATCCTTCTTTACATGACCAGATTTGCCACAAAACCAACAATCACCATTTATGTTTCTAGACTTTGATCTCCTTTCTGATTTCGAACATCTATGATAATTATTTATGCCTCTTTTATGGCTTCTACCTCTATTTTCAGTTCTTACCACCGTTAAGGCTTCACCGGATGAAGGGTCTTCATTTTTCCTTCTCAAATCCTCACTAAGAAAAGTAGTTGCTACATCATTAAAAACTAATTTATATTTACCGGAGATCAATGTGCTAATGGTTGTTACAATGTCATCCCAGCTGCTTGGTAAAGTGTATAATAAAAGAACAACCTTGCTCTCATCATCTTGTGTCATCCCCACCGAAGTTGCATGACTAATACATGTATTAAATTCATTGATGTGATTTGCCATTGCACAACCTTCCTTCATCTTAAGCTTGTACAACCGCTTCATGATAAACACTTTATTGGTAGTCGACGCCATTTCATACATGGTTTTTAGTTTATCCCATACATCTTTCATTGTTGCTTCACCCGTGACATTGAAGAGAACATTGTTGGACAGTGAGAGAAAAATTGTCACTCTTGCCTTGTCTAATTTTTCTCATTCTTCATCAGCCATCATAGTTGGTTTCTTTGCTTTCCCTTCAAGCGCAAGTGAAAGGTCTTGCTTTATCATCAAAGACTCCATCTGCACCTTCCATAACCCAAAGTTCTCCGAAGTTCTGACCGGAGAACTTCTCTATCTTTGCTTCTTCCATGATTCCGGAATTTCAACCACCGAAAGCTTAACAGCGATCTAACCTCGCTCTGATACCAATTGTTATTATTTAAAGCAAATTAGAAGAGCAGAAAAATGAACAATGATTTCACAGACAGAGACAAAAGAGACACACAATCTATCGTGCTTCAGCAGATTGCCTACGTCCACACTTAAAGCAAGGGAATCAATTATATTGATGACCAATTCTAGTTTGTACATACACAGCTGCAAGCAGCTTCAGAATACACACAATAATGATATTCAAACAGCTCTTAAAGAGCTTTACAACAGAAAACGAAGAGCCAAAGGTTTTGGCGGCAAAGTAAAAGAAGCTCGTTGAACTTCACTTCCAACACTCATGAAAAACTTGATTCTTCCAGCACTCATGAAAAACTTGATTCTTCCAGCACTCATGAAAAACTTGATTGGATGCTCTCACATCCAGTACACAGGTAAGTGCCGATTTCTGATTATAGTCAATAGCTTAGTGAAACAATTAGAACAACCATATCAATTCTTTATATAAGCATAAACCTGATCGATGCCCTTTCTCTCCTTGGAATTCGTGTATATGGCTGTCCATACCTTAGAATAACTTTATTTTCTTAGGCCTGAAAGGAAAAGAGAAATCTAGTCTTTCACCACTGCTCCTTAGACATGGGTATACGTAGTGAGATATCCAAAAATCTTGAAGTTCAAGCGCCATAATACACAGTAGTTCTCGCCTCCAAAGTATTCCATAAAATTTTACTAATGATTTCATTATCACGCTTATTCTATGCATACCCTACGATCATGGGATTTCATGGGACCAAATTTCAACTATTTTGTCAATAGTTTGAATGCTTCTTAAAATCTGCATCTTCTCGACTCACTGACCTGGCATCTATAGGAGATGATTATTGTTCAGGTTCTAGTAAGATTTCTCACAAGTTAGATCCTACTTTAATGTCGTTAGTGTTCGACAAGTTTCTTATGTCAATCCATCGAACCCATTGTGAGAACGATCTATAGTCGGTGCGATCTAAACATATTTCTTAAGGTTCTCTGTACAAGAAAAGTGTCTATATGAAATCTGAGCCGATCTATTATTGAAGGCTATTTATCTTTCTTTGTGTTTTACACTGAACCGTGTGTCTTAGCATACACTTGGGTGGCGTTATTCTTGAGGCAATAATTTCTCTTAACATGCACTGTAATTGCTCTTACCTCTTGCGCGTAGGGACAAAAGAGAATTTATTTAGTCCATAGTTCTGTATGCAAAAGAGATAAAACAGGGTTGCGAAGAAGAACATAAACTTGATGAAAAGAGGCAGAGGTACATTGAGTGGTGTTTGGATCCCAAAATTGTAGTTTCATAATACCAGAGACCAATCTTTTCCTAAAGGAAAATGACTTGTCTTCAGGAGGGTTAGACATGCCCTCATTAATATATTTTGAATGATTATATGCCAAATGCTAAGAGTGGGTGTCCTCTCCTTCACTTTGATATCAACTAAACCTAGGAGGATATTCCTAGAGGTATCCTTAATATGAAATTGATCCCATGAATGGTGGGCATGACTAAAATAAAGGCCAAAGTGGAGGGACCTAACAATGGTGGACATCTTGGATAATTAGAGGTATTATAAGAAGCTAGTCAGCCTTTGGCCTTAGGTATCTATTAAAGTGGAGGGACCAATAAAACCTATTAGCAAAGTTCAAACTAGCAGTTCTTAGGAAGTAGATTTATTATAAAAAAGGATTTTATTTTTGCATGTTCTAAAACATTGATTGTCGACGTCGATTTACATGAGATAATCCCTCAAAAATAAATCCACCATCATAGACAAGTAAAGAAGATGAATGTGACGAAAATTTAGGGGACAAATAGTCATCTAACTCCTTAAAATCTCTTTAGGAACCAAACATTCCAATTCAAAGGGATTCACACTTGAGAAATAAAAAAATCAAGGGAATTTCCAAAGAACATAATAAAATATTTAACCAGGTGATCTTGCTAGTAGGGAAATAATAGAAAATAACAATGAGCATGTAGAGAATGTGATGTAAAGAAAATTCACCTACCTATTACTCTAAATTTAAAGGATGAGTTCCTTATGAAAAATAATTCCCCTTCCATAGGTCCTAATCTTAGATGTATGACTTTTGACGGTCCTACAACATTTCTCCTTATTCCACTTGTAAGATTATTTTTTCTAAGTCTTATTTCCGATAAAAATTAGTAATGTGAAGTATCTTTAAGTCTCTACTTCTTTTAACCAACCCACAAAATGTTTGTTAAAAACTCTAAAGAAAAATTATGGAATCTCACCTCAAAAGTAACTTTAGATAAAGGCTAGTTTTGACAATTTTAATACTTGGTGTTTTCAATTCAAGTGTAGAGATTTTGTAATTATATTATATATCATTTTTAGACCTTTTGAAAATTAATATTGTTTTCATGTTTTGCTACAAGGAAAATGTTTTTGTTAATTTGGCTCTCCATCCTCGTGTTCATCATCAAAAGCATCACAAGAAGGTTAGAAAAATAAAGTCAATCAAATATTCAATTAAAAGAAAAATTATGACATATAAAAAATAAAAATAAAAAAGATTTTTCAAAAATTTCTCCTACAGTTTCAAAATTGCCTAATTAGTCTTCCAACCTCCCTATCAATCTTGCAACTATCACAACAATTGAAAAAATGATGCTTGGTTTTAGTAGTGGTTTCAAATTCAACACCAAGAATTTGCAATAGTTTCAATACAGCCTACATAACTCATGGAAGATGAAGGCTGTGGTCTTTCAATTACACATTTCCAAATTCAGACCTTCATTTTGGTACCGAGGATGGAGATGAGAAAGACGTTGTAAATCCTCTAAAACTCATTGTAAAAGGGTTGTAATTTTAATCCACCTTCACATTTTTCATGTCTAATTACAAGGCTTCCATGATATAGAAACTATTTGCAAGTGTTTGAAACTTTTTGAACTTGTTTTATATTTATTTGAAGATAGTCGCACAAGGAGTATGAGCTCACTCCTCTAGATTTATTTATTTTTTGTTTTGATGGCTTCCTTAAGGTGTATATACTTGTTCATTCTCTTTTGTGGCCTATTTCTACACTTTTTAAATGTGATAATTTGTTTTCTTAAGATTATTGATAATCAAATTACATGCAAGCTATATTCTAGGAAGCAAACTTTATGTGCACAAGAATTTTTCTTCCTGATTACACTCTTATAAATAAAGTTGTTAGTGTCTAGAGTAGCGTACCACATTTGTGTCTGTTACATGTTGCAATAAACTTTCAGAGGCTCCAGTCAGCTGTCTTAACACAATCTTTTGTAGACTAAGGTGGTCAAGACCAGTAGCTCCCACCTTTATGTGGCACACCCTGAATCTTCTTTGAAAGTAATTGCACATTACCTTGCACACAGTAGTCTTACCCATTCCAGTCCAGCTATAAACAGGCAATATCTGTGTACCTGAAGACAACCTGGTTATTTTGCAGGAAATTCGATTGCTTTTATTCATCAACTCCTGCAAGATAGTAATGCAATTCTATGAATACCATATAGGTATAATTGTAAAGATTTTATACATCATTTTTAACATAATCAAAATGGGTACTAACCTGACAGATTCTTTCACCACCCTGCACATAGGATAAATCTGCTGTAAAATAAGGAGGAACAATTTCACATATGCTTTGAACAATCATTCTTCTGTATTCTACTTCTCTTATTACCTGATGAAAGACAAAACCAGCATGTGACTTCACAACCCTAATAGCATATCTCCAAAAGCTTCATCTACTCGTCCATCTCTTATAGCCCAGTCTTCCCATATTCTCACCCAGCGACGTTCATTCTCTGGATCTTTCAAATTATCAGGAGAAATCCCAAAGAATAAGGGAAGAAGGTAACTATTCTCTCTTGAGTTCATTTGCAAAAAGAAGTGCAATTCGTGCATCGGCCAGATTGACTTACTGAAGAATTCCTCTGACAAAACAAAAACTCCTACTTGGCACTTTGCAAGCGCTTCGTAAATATGGTGAGAGAAACCTTTTCCATGAGGGAGACTCTGAGTGTCTATAAAAGCGTGTCGGTTTTGGTCTTGGAGATCGACCCAGAGCTGCTCGGTAAAATTCTTTTGGGTTCCTGAGTGGCCCAAGAAAATAGGAGGAGGTTCAAACCTGCAATTGGAAATTGATAAAACAGTCAATTGAATGAAGTAGGACAGTACCAAACAGTTGAAAAATACGTACTGATTTTAGCCTCGATCGCCCAATACCGTAACAGGGATTTTGATTTTACCCTTGATTGCCCAGTGCCATGTTATTCGTGATGGTAGTCACCATGTTAAGTCTTCGTCCTGCTGTCATGGCGTTTTTGAGCCAGCAACGTCGTTGTTCTCTGGCTTTGCCCATCATCCTATACATGATTGCCGACTACCTCTTTTGGGGTTTTACGCTGCTATATTGTTCTAATGTTTCTTTATACGTTGATATTTGCTACGTCTTATCACTTAGAGCTTGAAGGTATTATCTTAATGTTTATACGTCTTGATGTTTCTTTTCCTGTTTGACGAATGGTTCGAGATGTCGACACGTAAATTTAAAAATGTTTATGTCAATTCTCTTAAGTAGTTTTTTAAAGGGTCAAACTTATGATCAATTAAATAAAATAGAGCATTACACGCGTTATCAAGTTGTTGTTGTTGTTGTTTTTTGTTTTTGTTTTTTGTTTTTTTCCTTTTTTTTTTTTTTGCTTTTCATAAATAAGTGTTTATATTATCATTATAAAATTTAGTATTTTATTTATATATATATGGGGTATGAAAATAGTAATATTTCAAGAGTCTAGATGGGATAATAATGTTAGTATGTATTCAAATTTAAATTTAAGAAACACAATAACATTATAAGAAATTCATTTTATGTTATTATTATATTATGCACTCCTATATGATGTAGTTTTCTTATGAATCTCATTTTTTAAATAATATGGTCATGTCATAACACTAATGTATTATGGCTTATGTGTCAGGGACATCATGTGTGTAGTTTAATAGTTGGACGATTGCATTATGGGTCAAACAAATATTTTGGCCTCTTTTTTCCTTACCATCTCTTACAATTATCCCTCATTTTGTCACTCCTACTACAACACCTACCTATTTTCCCCTTGGACCTCTAGTGGCATCACCACTTGTTGCTCCATTAATGTTCAATTTACCTCCCACCCTTCCACTTATACAAATATTCATGTGATTATTAGTGTTATCCCTTTTATGTATGGTCCTCATACCATTCCTCCTACTCACCTTATGACCTCTTTACCTTATAATGTTACTTCTCCTTCTATCTCCATGAAATTATCAATTATCCCTCACCCATTTTACACACCATCTATTGATCCGCATGCCATTCCTACCATTATCTTCCCTAATTTCACATTGGATACACTACTAGAGAAAAATGGTCTTGAGTAAAAAATAAAATGGACATAATGCCTATTGTTCATCATTAAATTGTATAAAAACTTATATAATGTAGGTTGGTTTCCTTCGATTTTATTATATAACCATTTTCCTATTTGATTTGGTGTACCATGATTGAAATCATATTATAGTAAGGAGATCCAAATATTTACATAGAATATTGTAATTTGTTGTATAAATAAATAAATATATTACATATAAAGATAAATTATTTTCCAAGTTGTTTCCATTAACTTTGAGAGGTTTATCTATCAATAAATATATTCATTATCTCATGTACTTGTCCATTCCTTTGACATGTTAGCCATAAATTTCTTACACATCCATAAATATCTTACACACCATCATAAAAGAAAAAGGTCAAAAAACCATCACACAAATTCAAGTACACCAAACACATGAACATACAAATCAGTTACAATACATTTCCCAAGACAAGATTATAAGAAAAATAACAATACATAATTTAAAATTGACTACACAACCATCATATAGTTCACTTAATGCCTTTTGAACCTATTAAGATGCATCTCCCAAATGCATAGAGTACACAAGTACTACTACCTCAAATAAGATAAAAAGGCCAACTATACCAGCCATAGAGAACCATACCCCAAGGTAGAACTTTATTCATGTTGGTGTGGATAAGGTCATATCCTAACTATTTCATAGTTAGTACCTATTCACATTGTTTCTAGAGGGTATTGATGTGAGACCTCCACACATCATATGATCTATCACTTTTACATATTTTGCATCTCTTTTTTGAAGAGGAGTTTTGTCCCACTGGGTTTTCTCTTTTCTCCATTTGTGAGAGATTAGTTGCATGATTAGTTGTACATTGGTACCTAACATGGCCTAGTTGTTGGCACCCATATATTGCATGTTCATATTAGCCTTTCATACTTTGCATAATAATTTCACTGTCTAAGTTTCTCTTAAGGGGGGGTGTTGGTGTGAATAAGGTCATATCCTAACTAGTTCATAACAGTACCTATTTACATTATTAAGTTTACTCGAGATAGCTTAGATGTCACATGTAACTTCCATTTAATATTGTTCATGTTAGTTATCTTAGGTGTCATTCTAGATATAGAGGCGAGTCACAACTCGTTATTTAATTTTGTTACCCGGTAGTTATATTTATACCTCATCACCTTGCCTTTATAAGAAAGGCTCATTTTTACATTGTATCATACCAATTCATCTCAATCATTGCATTGTGATCTCTATTGTTCATGCTCTTACTCTATTTGTAACATTCTCTTGTGGTTGGTTTATTTCTTGATCAATCCCTCGAAGTCTGCAGCTTCATGATGGGCTCTTCATCTTTCCAAATATACATACCCATGAATATTCCACATTTCTTATACTTGGATGGGCTAAAGAACACTGTTGTGTTGAAATTGAGGCCTACTAAATAAGTTCAACCAAACTAAGTTCAATGAAACTAGGTTCGGCCAAATCTATGTGGTGGTCGTATAGCACCTAAATGACATAATAAGTTTGGTCGAACCTATTTTCAAAGCAATAAATTTGACCTAACCTATCTATGTGTCATATGATGTGGCAGCCAAATCACCATTTCCTCTGCATTTCAAAAACTTTCCACTTCTACTGTATTTTTCTTCAGGCAAAATATTTTTTTACAAAAATTGAAAAATACCCTTTGTAGAGCTCGAAGTCAAGAATCTGGACATATAATTTTTTTTTAATGCTTTGATTAATTTTAATATATTTTATTTTTAAAACATTCCAAGTAGGTTTGTTAAATTCGAAAAGAGGTTGATTTGAAATTAAAAAAAAATATTAAATGATATTAAAAATTTTTACAAAATATATTTTCACTAGATGAGAGAATCTTCTCCAAAAGGATATAATTTGTTTCTTAATAATGATAAGCTTAATAGACAAAAGGTGATACCGAATGAAAAATGCCAAATTCAACTATGTTGGACTTTAAAATTTTATTACAAGAAAATTACATCAAAATTCAATCTTTTTTTTTTAGCACTGAATATATGTGTCATATATTTGGAAAATTAAAATCAATAAAAAAAAAAAAAGTTCATTTTTTTTGGTGACATGGACTAGCATCCTTGATTTTCAACATTTTTCAGCAATAAAAAATCCACCTTTGAAAATATTAAAAAAATATCTTTCTTTGTTAAATTTATTTTTAGAAATAACATACATAAATTTCATTAATATTTCTACATTTCATCAATTTACATAATTTTGAAATTCAATTTACAAATGTCACTTTTATGTGGTCGAAGTTAAATAGTTTTACTTGTGTTGGCCACTTCCTTTGTAAAAGTGTGACACAGGTTTGTTCTTTTAATCGGATATCTCCTAGCTACTAGTAGTTGATGATAGTCAATATGCATAAATAATATGTGGATCTTCAACCAATGAGAGAATTAGATCTTCATGATGATGTGGTTCTTAGAGAGAGAAAAATAAACATCTTATTTTCTTACCCAACTTACTTGATGAGAGATTTCTCAATATTTTATAAATTAAGTAGATAATATTATGCTAGGATGTATCTATCTAAGATAAAGAAATCCAATCTCAATCAATTTCAATGGGGTATTTTGATATTTTTTATCATGATTCCCTATGTAGATCAAGATAATTTTCAATGAGAGATTTTGTAGTGATGTAGATATCTTATTTTTTTAATGGATATTTCTATGAGAAGCTTGTGATTGTTTCTGCAAGAAAGTAGGATTGAAGTTATAATATTTTATGCTTTATCTAGTTTTATCCAAAAAAAAATTAAAATTTAATGGAACATACACAATTATTGTCAGTGTAATCATATAAAAAAAATTTATCAATAAAGGGCTGAGGTCGATAATATTTAATATATATATATATCCATAAAAATAGCATAAAAAATCTTAACTATCTTAAAGATTATATCATAGACTATAGATAGTTACAAAAAAACTCTTAGATTTAGAGAGCAATAACCTAATTTTCTCCAAAAACCAAAGTATGAAACTGAAAAATAAAAACTAATTCTAAAATTAACTTAAAGAGAAAAGGAAACATAGCTTCCTAACACAAGTAGAGGAGAGTTCTGTAAAGAAAGAGTTCATCGAGGCAGAGAGGAAGAGCCTAGAGAAATGGGAGAGTATATCCATTCAATAATCAGAGGAATCCGCTTACCCCAAACCAATTGCTCTGGTTACGGAAAAAATTCAATCACCTCCAAAGACTTAAGGTAATGATAAATTTTATTACACATAAATAATTTTTATTAAGATGACTTAAAAGGTTTTTTTTTAATTCCTTGCACATAAAGGAAGACCTTTTGCATTTTTATTCATTCTTTAATTATTCTTTCTTTAGAAAATAGAAAAATTTATTTGTAGTTCTCATCTATGGAAGGTTTTATTGGTGTTGTTGATTGATCTTTGCTCCAATGTATTATTTGTTTATTCAGCGTGGTACTAGATCATAGATTCAATATGCCCCTTTCTTAATTTTTGAGGGTTTTATCTCATTGAATATTATATAAAGAATCCTCGAGAAAAATGGACCTTCATGTTCATCCACAAGACATTAAAACCTTGGGAACAATTATCTAAATATTCAAAAAGGAGCTCAAATATTTCTACTTGTTTTTTTCTTTGTTACAGATTTGTGTAAAACTATGTACAAGTGTATGAATCCATATGATTGCACATCTACAAGAATCATCTTCATAAAAAAAATTAAGTCTCATTATTTTACTAATGAAATTCTCTCTCAATTAACAATTTTTGGTATATTTTTTACTTTAAAAACTATTTAACATTTTTATTTATTTGTTTTTTGCCTTGTGTTAGGGTTTAACAAGAATATTAATAAATATTTAGTAGCAGGACACATTTTTAGCCACATGGTTTAAAACCCTATAGTTATTTGAAACACATCATTTCTCTTTTGAGTGGCCTGATATATGCTCCTAAATCTAACCAAATATAGGGTCATAGTGTCACCATACACCAATTGTGTGCCTTGCAACTAGTGGCACATTCAAAATCCTAGCATCACCCCTCTATATCCCCTCTATGGTCAATCAGGTTCTCAATCAATGACACTTGCCATTTTGTCATTCAACTTTATCCAAACCACTCTAATCTAGGCCAATCCTTTGATCCCCTTAGCTCACTCATAGTCATGCCATTACGAAACAACACCCGAACTATAGATCTTGGTCACATGGGTGACAAAGGGCCTAACATCCCCTATCCTCTAGCACTTGGTCGCATGGGTGACCATCCTATTAACTAGAAGGGGCTCTTTCTTGCTCTATAAGACACATTGGATAACATTCACAAAAATATAAATAACTTGAGCCTATAGACTTTGTTTGAAAAATAATAAGTGTCAAAATTTGATTTCATGAACAAGGCATCCATTACACCTTTTTTCCCTAGATTCAAATTTTTAGGTAAGCAAAATAATTGGTATAAATTCAACCCTTTATTATTTACTTTTTCATTGTAAATTTTGTAAAAAGAGTTTTTTCCTTTTTTGTTATAGTGGGTTCATTTTTATCACTAAAACACATTAAGGACTTAGGTACATACAAAAATTAGCAATCTATTCTTTCATTTAAAACTCAAAAACTAAAACATAATGGTGGAAACTTCTTCAATTGAACATCTTATGCCACATTATTTTACTATGTATGGAAAAATTAAATGACCATATTGCATATGTCCAAGGGATTATGGTCTACATTGGATGAAACTTAACTTGAACTCATTTTCTAGTTTGAGTGATTTTACCATAGGAAAGATGGATTAGGAAATGAGACTAATTTCATTTCATGTTTTAGATAATCTATTATTTCAAATTTATTCTTACATCACTCCTAGCGAGATGTGGAAAAAATCAAAGTATTTCATGTGGTATCAAAGGGTGTGTCATGTCGATGTCATCAGTCATGTTGAAAAGTTTACTCTACTTTTTAAAAAAACTAATAAATTAAAAAATGTCTCCAAACTTAAGATAATACTCTATTGTAAATGAATAGTTTCCTACGGTAAAAATATATACCTCATAAATAAATTGGAAATAATTTAACATGCACTTGATTGATAAATCATAAATAAGGTGATTTGTGCCTCAAATGATTGGATTATATTCATGAACATCAAATTGACCAATATAAAATATTTTCCAATCAATAAAGATTTACCAAATTAAAAAAAAATACTTGTAAATAATCTAAGCGTTTAATTGAGTTTTTTCAAGATCTCTTTTAGCGTTGACAAATAGATATATGAAAAATTAATATTTGTTAAAAAAATGTTTCTAAATTTTTAAAATCATAAATATACATTAACAATGAAAGAAAATTGAAATTTTGAATTTTAAGATGTCTTGAAGAATGATCTATTGAAAGATGTGTATGAATCATAAGCTCACAAGTAGATTCTTAAAGCTACAAACTCTATTTTATTGGATTTGAAGTGTCCTATGTCATTAGAGAATTAATGGATGTATTCAAGGTTGGAGTGTAGATAGGGATCTTGATTCTCTTTCTCATGTTTGATTTTCATATTATAATACATTAATTGTGGGGTTGCTAAAATTTAGGTGGATGGTGATTTTTTGATATATTTTTCTTATCCTTCAATCATTAAATTAACGAGGAATATCTAATGTTTATTTATTTGATACTCCTTTGTATATTTAATAGAGAATTGTTCTTATTTTTTATTTAAAATTGGATAGCTCCTTATAAATTATCTTGGGTTTCCTTTTCTAATTGATGTCTAATTATTGTTCACTTATTTCTTTTGAATTTGATTATGTATTCAATTTATTGACAACTTCAAAATAAAAATTTATCATTAGAACTTTCAATGGTTGTTTTTGTTGGATTTCTTATCCTTTTAAAATGTAGTCTCTTCATAATTATAGTTTATTGCGGTAAAAGTATAAATCTATGTCACACTTTTATAAAATTAATGACCAACAAAAATTAAAATCTAAAGTCTAATTATGTACAATGAAAATAAATTATTGACAACTTCAAAATGAAAATTTACCATTAGAACTTTCAATGGTTTTTTATTTTTGGATTTCTTATCATTTTAAAATATGCCTCTTCCTAATTATAGTTTATTTGGGTAAAAGTACAAATCTATGTCACACTTTAATAAAATTAATGGCTACCAAAAAGTTAAAAAATTAACTTCAACTACCCAAAACTAATATTTATGTTTTAAATTTTAAACTATGTAAAATAATGAAATTTAAAAATCTTAATGTAGTTAATGTTTATAATTTTTATTTTTAGTTTAAACAAATTAGTTGGATATATATTTTATAAATTTAAGAGAAAAATTTGAAGTGCTAAAAATTTCAAAAAAGATTGAGGTAAATAGGATATCAAAAAACGAGAGAATTTTTGTTTATTTTTTTCTACATAGGTTACTTAAAAATTTAGTTCACAATTTTCATTTTGGTTTTTGATTAATATTTATTTTCGATAATTTTTAAAAGTCAAACTTATCAAAATATTATAGTTTTCATAGAACGCCTACTTTTATCTATTTTTTTTAATTGTTTGTTTTTAACAATACCCTCTTTTATATATATAACCATGTTGGATTATAAAAATTTACTTACAATTAATTTTAGAAAATTATAATAAAATTAATCAAAATATAAAAAAAAAAATTAGATCCTACACTTTGATATCTATAAAAGACCATTTTCCTATTTTCAGGAAAGTACCCTTAGAGAAATTTAAAGTTGAAGTTGAATTTTTTGCTAAATTTAACTTAAATCAAGGGTTAAGCTATATAGACAATTTCAAGTTAAAGTTGAAGTTGTATAATTTTTTAACACAGTTTTACTAAATGGGCCTCTAATGTCAGCCTTTACTCTTTGCACATTAGTATCAACTATGTTTATCTGAAAATCTTTGTAGTTTTACTAAATGGGCCTCTAATGTCAACCTTTACTCTTTGCACATTAATATCAGTTATGTTTATCTGAAAATCTTTGCACATTAATAACAACTATATTATCTGAAAATCTTTATATAATTTTCTAAAATTCTTTTTAATGTTTTTTAGAAATAAAAAAAATAAATCTAATAGATAAAAAAAATTCACGTAAGCAATAAGTATTGAAGTTGTATCGAGAAGTAATTTATTGATACCTCATCACTCTTCCCATATTCTGACCCAGCCACGTTCATTCTCTGGATCTTCTCTTGCACCTCATTGCCCAGATTGACTTACTGAAGAATAGGAGGGGACAATGAAAGATCAAGTTGCCCGTCTCACAGAAATCAACAAGATACTTTTGTGAACATCGATGTTTTGCTCACTAAATTTTGATGTTGTCAATGTTTGGAAAGAGAAGAAATGAGCAGAATATAATTATATAAGAGTTGTACAACTCTATCAGATAACCAGAGAAGAAATGAAAGAGAAAACGAGCAGATTATAACTGAATTAGAGAACAGAGATAACATATATATAGGATTGACTTTTAAATTTAAAAATGTCATATACTCAAAATTAACTAACATTCTCTACTATATTGTTTGGTTTATAGCTGATCGCTCGTTTCAGAAGTGTTGTTTATCCATTTACCTTTTTTATATTGTTTTGCTCCTTTATCATACTTTGTTAACATCGATATTTTGCTATTAAACGGTCCCATGCCAGATGGATAAAGGAAAGTATGCACCCAGCTGAACGAAAGTTCCTAAATTGTTATATAATAATAAAAATATATATAAATATGTCCTTGCTTGTGTAAGTGAGAGAAGAAAAAATTAAATACAGCGCAGAATAAGGGGAACGATAATTTTATAATAATTTTTTTTCCTTATTCTTTTCTTTTTTTTTGTATTCAACAATTATATATAATGTTTGACAAAGAAGGATCAAAGCAATACATATTTTTAGAAATCCGGGTAGAGAAACGTTCAATTCCGTAAACGGGGAATGCGCATGCATGCTATATTCCTTTGTTTTGTATAAACGTACCTTTCGTAAATTTTTTGTTTTCTCTAAATTAATATATGTTTCTAATAAATAATATTTTCTCTTGGTCAATACTTATTTTAAAAACATTTATGATATAAGTCAATTAGGTGGATGCTTATTTTCATCATAATATAAATTTTATGTAATGTTGTCAAAATATTTTATGTTTATAATGTTTCTTTTGTTGTATTATATTAGAGGAAATATCTAGTTGTCACTCACCCTAAGTTCACATATCCATAGTTCTTAATTGTTTTTTTTTTCGCTATTATAGAGATATCCCCGCAACTCATCCTAGTGATCCCCTCCAAACCTTGCCTTGGGCTTACTTTAAGCCAAGTTGGGGTTCCAATGGGGAAAGAGGAGGCGAGACTAATCCCTTAGGGATGTGCGTAGTAGCCCACAAACCACACACATCGATTTAACCTCGCCAACGAAAATCAACCTCAAGACCTATATGGGAGGAACCCAAAGCCCTTAGCCAACTACGCTGTCCATGTGAGCTATAATTTTTAATTGTTACATCAGATTTTGACAATTTTTTTGGGGTTTCTTCATATAGGATTGAAGAACTTAAAGCTATCACAACGAATGCAAGAGGATTCACTATATCCACAAAGGTCGAAAATTGGTCATTTAAAAGGGACGTCTAATATCCATGCATAGATGCCTTGTAACCATTCACTTCCACCACCAAAAAAACCTAAAAAATGCTCCTATTAATAATCATATTTATAGGTACATATATTTACACCATCAAATTATACTCCTCATTTAGTAATATATTAAATTTATTTTTAATGTATAAAGTTTGATGGTGTTATTTTCCTATTCCAACTACTATGTCAACAACTTGTGCTAGCATGAATCATACTCTTCACAAAAGCCAATTTATAAATAGTGAGTTTCAATTAGGAGATTATTTCTCATACTTTTTCATTGTTTTCATCACTCATCACTCTTAGCCGCCTCCAATTTCCATGATGTGATATGCCTATTAGATACTCTCCATGGTTCTAGGTAACATCAAGTGATCGTTTCTCCTTTCAATTTGTACACAATGATAATTGTGGTTTCTTTCGATCCTTCATTTTTCACTTTTTTAATGTCTAGCTTCCATCATTCATTCAAGTGAATCTATTCTGCTCCAATAATTATATGTTCCTCGCATATTTGTTTTCACTACTACTTTGAATCCTTTTCTTCCAATATAATTTCATACATACACGTTCAACTATTATAAGTATATTGAGGATTTGTAATGCCCCGCCAGGAAACCCCGAAGGGATAAGCCAAAATAACACAAGAATGGAGTGCAAAATTTTTTTTTTTAAAGTTACAACACATAAGATGCAACAAGATAACAAAGATTCAGATAACATAGCGGAAGACATTAACGACAATCTCCTAAAGAGTTTCCCAACGAGATTACTTAAATTTTCACAATACACTTTACTCACACAATTAATCCAAAAGCTGAATATCTTAATAACAAGATAATTCATAATCAGGATAATTTATTTCAAAGATGGAAATATAAATCACAAGCAAGGATTCATCATTAAGATCCATTCATGAACTTCATTCAATCTTTTCATTTAAAATTACAACCCATACATATAACATTCTAATGCACTAGGATTTCATCAAAGCATAAGAGATCTTTCCAAGCATATTTAAATTACTTAACATCAACTGAGTAAGATTCATTACTCTAAGTTACATTCATTCATATTCCAATTCATAGCATTTCAAAAGATGATTTCGCGCATGCATTACGATAAATCGCATCCCAACCAAATATGCATTCGAACAACATGGCAATCAAGATAGAATTGAATATAAGCATTTCAAAGTTAATTCCAATTATCCACTTAACCATTCAACATAAATTAAACATACATGATAAAGCTGAATAAAGAGACAGAAGAGAATGCATCACATAACACCATAATGATCTCGGAGTTCACCCCTAATGGGCTACATCTCCGGGTCTGCTCAACTGCAAGACCCCTTCTGATAAATAATAAAGTTAAGAATACAAGAGGTTACATCATACAATCCAGCCATCAAGGCGATACATAAGCAATATACAAGCGACCACACCAGTCAATAAATACATAAACGATCCTTACAAGGAACAGGATCCAGCTGAACATAATCAAAGCTAAAAACATAAGAGTCCATGAGAGCATCCATGAAACTGAACCATCACCACCCAAGGGTCTAACATGAAACCGACACTCACAAGGGCAACGACGAAGGACGACTCACAAAGGTACTCAAAACAGGACAAAACGACAACACACTAGCGATCGTAGGGACAAGTGTCATCACACAACCTGGTATGGATACCATGGCAAGTCTTCATAGGTTCCGGCCCATACACTGGTAACCCTGGCAACCTAATCCGAACTTCCGGCCCATCCAAGCCTCATGTGGACCCACACATCCTCTCGTGAAGACAAGGAAGGTAGTATGCCATTTCAGGCCTTCTCACAGCATGTCGAGTCTATGCTAGCACTCGTCCCATGTGTGAGGCACATTATCTTATTTATAAATTATTTTCTAATCTACTTAGGTTATCACTTATTAGACTCACTTTCGACGGGTTACCCAGCAGCCACTTTGGGCGCGGCCCCCAATCGAAAGCCACTTTCCCATACGACACTAGACTAACTCAGACGAACTCAAACCACGGAATACACATGGTAAGACGAACGGAGTTCAAGAAGATACAAACATCAGGTCGAACACGACTCAAGGGTAATCACTTACTGACGGTGCTCTAACTAGAGACCTGACAACTAAGGTTAACCACGAATCATTATTCGACTCACTCAAAGAGGATATGACCAACTATGACAACATCACAATTCAACAATCAACTCGGAATTCGAGGACTGATACAGGAACACCAAATCATCCATACGACAGGGTCCTACTTACAAAGCAAAACATGCCATTTCATAATTAAGGCGAATACAGAAATTAAACTCGCAAGGCAATAATCAGAAAAGACATTATTCCCTCAAATTGATTTAATCATTACAGACGATCAAGTTTTCTACAAGATCTAAAAAAACATATTACAGTTATCTACCTTGTCAAGGGATAAGTCGTTCCTGGTTTTCTAACTCCTAAGGTTCAAAGCATTGAACAGGCCGTTTAAGCCATAATGAGTTTTAACCAAATCATATTATTAAAATTTAGACAACCGTTTAAACGATTAAAATAAGATATTTAATCTCCATCCCAAAACGTCATAAACATACTGGACTAAAAATCAATCTCTACAGATTCATAATTTCACTTCCAGATGCATTATGCGAATAACGGAAATAAAAATGTAGAAGGAGAAACTAAAGAAGCTAATCATTCCCAAAAGCACATCGTTCAATTCAAACACCCAACGATAAAGGTTTCACCACTTTTCAATTACTCAAATGATAAGAATAAAAACACAATGTTCAATTGCGAAATAACAGTTGTAAAACTTAATTAGAAAGGGGCAAAGTCACGAAATGAAGTTGAATAACAATTAGCCTATAACTCCATTATAAAGTTAATCAACGTTAACTAACATTGGCCACTATCATGCCTCCTTAATCAAAATTAAGATCTAGTTAACTTAATCAATGATATAATATTCATAACATGATATAGAATATCATATGCATCCCTTTTTTTTTTATGCTAAAAGGAAATACATTCAACAACACCATTATAATACTATATTCCTTTTTTTTTTAATGGAAAAAAAAACATTAAGGAAAAACCCCATTTATAAACTACGAATGACAAAACGCAATTAAACCAACCCATGTTCTTTATTTATTTATTTTTAACAAAACAGCGCACTAAAAGCGCAGGCTAGGGTTAGGGCACACGCGGGGAGCACGAGCGGCGCCCACGGTGGTGTCCGCAGGTGCCGCGGCGCCTTGCGGCCACCGCGGCCCCTACGGCCACCGCCGTGAGCCGCAGGCTCTGCATCGGCGAACGGAGGTGAACGGAGGAGTACGCGCAGGGAGATAAGGTCACGCGGGGTGCGAGCGGGGAAGAGGGGAGGAGGAGCGGGGGAGCTCCGCTCCCTGCCTCCCACCCCAAAACACATTCCAAAACCATAAAACAAACGCCCAGATCCGCCCCATAAATAACAATGCACAGCAAAAAAAAAGATAATATTGATCACGGAATTAATACACAGGGGTATAAAATGGTATTTACACAGCGCTAAAAACACATAAAACAGAGTTCAAAATCTCCCCCCATTCTTTTTTTTTTTTTTGAAACAACAACAAAATTGTTTATAAATTTCGGTTTATAATGAAATCCGTTTTCCACGAGATTTGATTTGGTAACAAGATTCTTGAAGGTTTTCATCCATTTCAAAACAACAGGGGGGGGTTACAAACACCCAACAGCAATGAGGAAAAAACCCATCTCCATGAAAATTTCCAGCCAAATTCTTAATGAACAATCAAATTTATTTTCAATAGCAAATTTAGAATCCTACCTCAATTCGCAATCCTGGTATGGCTGAGGGAGAGCCCAATCCTGCCAGATCCAGACCAACAATCTTCCTCTCCAAAAACCCCCAATTTTGTCCAAAATTCTCTCCAACCAAAATCTTTCCCAAATTTGGCCATCCCCCCCCATTTTTCCCCAATTTTGGGTTATATGGGAGAGTTGACCCAAAACTCTATTTTTGGAATCTAAAACTTTATTTAAAAAATAATACTCTAAATTTAATCGTTTTCAACAATATCAACAATATAGCTTGCTATTTCAATTAAAAATTCGATTTCCTCATTTAAACAAATTTAACCTTTCTAAAATAATAATCCAACAGTTTTCAATTAAATTCTATTGCGATAACATACAAAACTTTCTTTTCAACAGCATATATAAATAATGCATTTAATAATCGAAATCAGTCATTTAATTCAAATTTACTTCCAATTTAAAACGAGCAATTCATTAACAACGAAAAACGCATAACGGATTCTCAATCAATTTAATCCATTAATCTTCACTGCACAAACGCATAAATACTCAAAATAATGCTAAGGACTAATTAATCAATTTACCAAACACACCAGGCACGCAAACCGAGAAGGTCAACCAAACAGACGACTCGCAAATCCAAACAAGAAGGGATTACCGACGACGACTGGCGACGCTCACTAGAGCACGACTAAGGTCGACTAAGGTCTTACGACCACCTGATCCGACTCTAGGGGTTAAAAGGGGTACACTCAAACCTGCAAAACCAGGTGACGACAAACCTCGCACTCATGCGACTTCGTACCTGAAATCTCCTGCAACAAAAGATCATACATGCATACATTTATAAAATTTACTGAAAGCGTTAGTCCGATACTAAAATCACGAAATAGGTACACTGAATAACCTGCATACAACTAGTGTGAGAACCACATCGATAGCTATGCGTAAAATCAACATCTGATTATAATCATAATATCAAGATAACTAATCACGATTAAACCCAGGTTAGAGATCGATTACGGTAGGGGTACTACAGGATTTCTTTCACTCAACCCCCCTCTATACACATGTTGGGGTTTTCATTTTATCCCATATATTTAGAAACTGTCTATACCCATGTTGATATTTTATTATACATTATATATTAAAAAACTAACTAGATTTGTATTGTCATGACCCCATCGCCCTTTTAGGGTGATATAATCAACTAGGCATGTATTAGTTTATACCCTTGTTATTTTGGGTTGATGCAGGAGTACCCTGAGTGTTTGTGCAATACTCATCACTTCAATTTTTGTTTTATTTCTTTTAGTTTAAATAAGAATGAAGCAATCTTCAGTTGACTTTTTAAGTTTTCCTCTTTTCACAAAGTTACATAAAGTTCTTTGGTCCTCTAACTTGGTTTTAGAACTTAGTTCAAAAGCCGATGAAGTTTACATTAGCGATGCAGTTGATCGATCATCTAACTTGGCTTCAAAACCAATTTTGTGAACTTGTCAAAATTAATTCGAATCCGTTGTTATTTTCACCAAACACTCTATTTTGTTTTCAAAGAAGTGAACTGGAAAAGTTCACGAACTAGTTCACTTTTCTGAAAGGTTGCTCATGGAGGTTCAAAATTTGATAATTTTTTTGACAAGTGATGATTTTGTTCTCAAGGCCTTCAAATCTTGAAGGAGGTTCTCAAACCTAGTTTGCAGCCCAACAAGGTTCCCAATTTTGGTTCACAACCCGATGGTGTTTCCTGAAAAAATTATTTGTTAAGGATAAAGGTTTAAGAGGGTTTTAAAACTCATTTGGGACTTGATAAGTTTATTTTAACATGTTCGACTACCAATACTTATGCATAATTTCATCAATGGACAACAAAGAAGGTAAAAAAAAGTGTTCTTTTTGCCATGTGTTAGCATTTGATCGAACCACTTGAATGATAATTGAACTTCCCCATTTTGTGTAGAAATTTAATCTACCAATGTTTGGGAAAAGTTACACTCGAGAGATCGAGGAGATAGAAGGAAGAAGTTGGATTTCCATCTGAAAACGAAGGGGATCTTTGTCAATTGGAGGGAAAAAGAATTTTGATCATAAGGAATCGCATCTGAAGTCGAAGGGTTTGAAAGTTGTAGAGATTGGGTGTCACAACTCTTTGACTTAGAACACTTGATAAAAATTCTTAATTCAGTTTGAATAAAGTTCAAATTAATTATTTATTAAATTTAATAAGCAATTAAAAAAATTAATAAGTTAAACCAATTAGTTAAATAAGTGGTCTAAGCTCTTAAGATTAAAGATAAAATATTCATAAAATAGATTATAATATTAAAATACATATATGATAGTTAAAATTCAAATATTTTAAATTATGATTATTAATTTTTGATGTAAATATTATTTAGATGTAAATATTATTTTAATTTTTATCTTTAAGCACACAATGTGAGAGAAAAAGTGAAAGGCCATCACACATGGCATGAAGTGAAAGAGAATCATACCATTTATAGTTTTTTTAAAAGATTTTGAGAGTGGAAGAGGTGTAAGAAAGGAACTTAACTCACAGGTAGGAAGTGGGTAATCTTTTTTAGACAAAAATAGTCATTTTTTTTTCTTTTTTTGATGGAGGTTCACACCTACGAGCATGACAACCCAGCAAGGGCAAGAAGCCCTGGAGGGCCTTCAAAAAGTATTTTTTGCCACCTGATGCAGGTGCACGAGCCAATAGGTTGAACCTAATTGGCTAAGAGCCAAGGACTGAGGGGTATCCATTTTGCCAAATTCGCTCGGGGCACGATCCCCACCTCATCCCTTATGATGTCGGAGCCTTGCACTCAACAAGACTTGATCCCTGGTGGGATCATTTAGAGCCATTCAACTTCACCAATAGACCAAGGGCCCATTGACAAGAGCATTATTTTGACTTTTAAGGGTCATTTTTACCCATTTATGAAGTTGGACGACCCCATTTATTTTGATATCAATTTGTGGGAGTTACCCATATTATTTTAAAAAGAGGAATAGAGATAAGTTTAGAAAATTTTAGGACATATGAGTTGTAATTTTTTTCTATGACAAATGAAAGTTATTTATTTTAAAGAAATACAAATTTTATGAAATGGAAGTTACAAATTTATTATATGATAAGAAAATATCTATTCATGGTATTTTTATGACATGGGAGTTACAAAACTGATTTGGGAGGAATAAAATCAAGTTGGGAAAATTCTATGATAAAATTTATTAAAATGGAGGGAGTCACAATATTATTTTTTGCATATTCTCATACAACTATTAATTGGAGAATTTTCCTAATTTGAGAATTACTCAAACTAAAGGTAAAATTATTTTACATCTTCAAAATTTATAAATTGGTATGATGTTGTGAATTATGGCAGTGTTGTTTGAAAATGTGTTTTTTTTATTTCTTCCACGTTATAGATTTTGCAAGAAATTTTATTTTGAAATTGAAGAAATGTCAACAATTTTGTAAGGCAGCAAGAGGAAAAGCCAAGAAGAAATCAAAGAGATTTGAAGATTATTAACAAAGGAGAGAATTACTAGATAAGTGGATTTTCCTTCAAATTATTAAAACATTTGTTCTATAAAATTTATTTAATTTTATTTTAAAAATTAATAAGTCGTTATTTTCTTTTTAATATTTTAAGAAATGAAATAGAAATTGATTTTAATCTATTAGAAAAGGAAATAAATTTAGAAATGAAATAAAATTTAATTTTTATCTATTAGATTTAAATATTTTTATTACTTTCAATTAATATTAATTTTATGATAAATTTCTTTAAAAATTTATTCATCTCTAGATTTGATTATGTGAGTTTTTTTGCATCACCGTTTTGGATCACACTCTATGATCCATCTTCAGGATGATAGAGAGCACTAGGAGAACAATAGATAATATTGTAGACCTGGCTAGAATAAAAAGAGTGAGAATGGTGGGGAGAGGGAGGGAGAAGGTATGAAGGAAGGACAAGTGGCAAATTAGGATAGGGGGGAGAAAATAGCAATTTGAAAAACAAAAAAGGACACCAACAAGTTAACAAAGACCACAAAGAATAATAAAATATAAATTAATAAGAGACGCCAAGGAACAAAAATATGAAACCAATAAAAATAGACTAGAAAGAGTAACAATAAAATAAGAAAATAAAAAACACATAACAAGAAAATAAAAGAAAAAGAATCAAATAACTAGGAAAAAGACAATAAATACCAATGAATTAAAGGCAAATAAATTAAAGATATAAGCAAACAAACTCAATTATGTGTGTGTGTGTACGTACACACACGCGCGCACGTGCACACACACACACACACACACACACACACACACACACACACACACACACACACACACACACACACACACACACACACACACACATATATACATATATATGCAAGAATTTATTTAAGTGTATGTATACCTATGTATGTATATATATGTGTGTGTACATATACATACATGCATATAAATACTTAACATACACTAAAAACCAAAGTAAAAAGTCAAACAGTAAAGATGGAAGAAAGGTTAATCTCTCTCTCTCTCTCTCTCTCTCTCTCTCTCTCTCTCTCTCTCTCTCTCTCTCTCTCTCTCTCTGTCTACATATACATACATGCAAATAAGTATTATATATATATATATATATATGCAAGAATGAAATTAAGTATATGAATATCTATGTACACATATCTATGTACATATATATATATATATACATACATGAGAAAAAATACTCAACATAACCAAGAAACCAAAGCAAAAATTCCAACAATAAATAGAAGAAAGGCATAAAATATTCATATTTTTTTATATATTTAATAGTGAAGGAAAAGAAAAAAAAAATTGTATATATAAATAAATAGATTAATCATTTCATTAGAAAGTAACCTTTTATAGCTGGGAACCTATTTAGGGGTATTATTCATGGGTGTCCCTATTTTTTTAACAAGAGTCACGTAGTGGCGAGTACTTGTCATGTGGATTTGTAATAGTAATTGAATTTGTTTATTTGCAAAAAATTAGAAAATAGAATAGATTAATAATTTATACTGTAGGTAATCAATCAAACTAGTACATATAAATGTAGTAAATAAATGAGAGGTTTAGTAAAGCTATTAATTTTATAAATTGATGTAAACAATAAATAGTATCAATAATAATCATAGTTATCACTAAATTTAGATGGAATTGTTGATATCCTTTAATTTCACAATATCTGATTTTTTTTTATTTTAAGAAATATTATGCTGTAGACATAAAATTTCCACACCGATGTTTATTCTGATAGGATATTGCACAATTGTAACTTAGGAGCCTATTGATAATTTGCTTGATTTTTTTTTTAAATTAATGGAATATGTTTTATTGTATTAATTACAGTGATGCGTGTGTAGAATATGCTTGTTAATACATAATAAAAACCCATTTCTTCATGCTTTGAATAATGATATAAGGGTAATGTTATTTGAAGTAATAGGGACATATACACTACATCATTTTAACATTAAGTAAACTTAATTATAATTCAAACCCTTATTCATAATACATCAAAAAATATTTAATTATAATGAATGTATTTGGTAATCTTTGTATTTTTAAAGTTAGTCCATTCAATCTTAACAATAATATTTTCAAATATGTATAATCTTAATTGAATATTAGAAAATGGAATATCAATAATGCTAGAGAATATATTCTATATTATTCAATCAATATTAGTCCTTCACTCACTTGTCATGGTAGTTACCTTGTAATGGTAACTACCAATATTTTCACAATTAATTAATTAATTAGTATCAAAATATTTTCACTTAGCTTCAATAATGGAAAACTTACTATATTAATCTTGTATTTTCATTACTATATTGTTGTTAATTTATTACTCTTCTAGTATAATATTCTTTTATAAATTTTTATATATAATATACTATATTAATGATAATATTATTTTATTATCCAATTTTTTATATTATTAAATTATATGAAGATAAATAAAATAATATTATTAATTCATATTTTTTATATTATATATGCTTATTTATTTATATAAAGCTTTAAAGGATACAAACTATAAATAATTTGAAAAGAAAATTTAAATATTTAAAATATTATTTTATTCTACCTAAAAACTTGTCTAAGAAATTTCATTTATTGAATTGTATTGCTAACCTCTTTGAATCCTAACCATAATTTAACCTTAACCACAAATCAAAAGTTTTGCCTAGAAGCCTATTTGATCCCTAACCCTAACTGTGGTACCCCTACCCTAGTCAGCTTTGTAAAACCGGTTTGACCTTGGTTGAATTTTTTATGTGGCAATCTTGAATGGTTGAATTACCATGAGGTAATGTTGTAGTCAGATATTATGATTATTGTGCATATCTGTTAATGTGCTTTCGCATCGATTCTTATGTAAGTTTAAATTGTCCTCCTGATTCTTGTTATTAATCTCGAGCTAACAGCTTCATTATATATATATATATATGCTTGTGTGACTCTTGGTTGCAGGAGATTGTAGGTACAGTACTGCCTAGGTGCGAGGTTCGTCTTCACCTGGATTCGCAAGGTTGAGTATACCTCTTTCGTCATTAGAATTTGGGTTAGGTGGTTGTAAAACCCTCAGTTTACCCAAGTCATACTCAAGTGAGCGTCGCCTGTGTTCCGTCAGTTTCCTTTTCATTTGGGTTTGCAGATCGAGCAATTGGTTGGCTTACTTGGTTTGTGTGCTTGGCGTGTGGTTAAACTGAGTATTTAATTCTAAGTAGTTATTTTGATTTAATGTGTTCATTACGCATTAGTAATTAGGAAACTAAAGTAAATAGGTTTCTTTTATATAATTTATCATTTATTTAAAAATTGCCCTATTCATGTTAATAGCAGGTTTAATTTAATGGTTAATTTTAAATCATGAGTTTATTTAGTTATGAATTTTGAAAGAGAAGATTTAAATTATTTGAAATAAAAATAATTTAATCCCTTTTGCTTTTTGGAATAGAAAGGTTAATTTTAATTATTTAAGAAAATCAATTTTGATTAGAAAAGTAAGTTTTATTCATATATAATTTATATAACTTGTGAAAGATTGATTTTGAGAATTTAATTTAATTAAAAATATTTTACCCTCATTAATATTGTGAAATGCAACTAGTAGCTTTGTTAATTAAAAATTAAATGAGGGAGAAAAGCATTTCTTTTTAACTAAATTTATAATCTCAATGCATAAACAATTCAACTATGAGATAATTCCATAAACTTAATTAATTAATTAATTAAATTAAGTTGCAAGCTACATGATATTAGAAATATATTTTTATTTAAATTTTAGTGGAAAAAAATTAATTAGATTAATTATATTTATTGTTCCTAGAATTTTAAATAAATAAATAAATATATTAAAGAATAAATAAAAAAAATTTAAAATGAATAAAAGAATTAATTAGAATTAAAGTATTGTTTTAATTCTTTATTTAGAAAATTAATTAATTTGCATGAGAAAAGAAAAGAAAGAATAATGATTTTTAACTATTGCATGTTAGCTTATCTTTTGTTATAAAATTAGAAAATAAAATAAAATTACTTTTATTCTAAATTTAGGTTTTTGAGAAAAAGCTATTGAACCTAGAATTTTAGTTTAAATAGGGAATAGGTCTTTATTTTAGAGACACGGGAAACAGGTCAGGAATTTAGGTGAAGAAATTTATTGGAAGCTTATTGAAAAGATTAGGGCTCTTCTACAGATTTCTTCCAAGAAAGCTATACCAGGTTGGGTGGCTTCTTTGATTTGTTGATTTTTTTTTAAGAAAATAATTCTATTTTTCTTAGAATGGTGTGTGTGTAAATTATTTGTCAGATCCAAAACCCTCTTCTGGTTAATTCAAGTTTTGATTTAAAATTCTTGCCTGATGTTAATTTTCTAGTTAATGGGAGTAGTTTAATTTTGAGAAAATTAGGAAAATTATTCTCTCTTGTTTGATTTGTTCTGATAGTCCTTTAAATAAATCTCTGTGAAATTAGTTGATTTCTTTAGAAATAAATTTAATTGTGAATTAAATTTATTGGTTTATCTAATTTAAAGAAAAAGTAATTGGAATAAAATTATATGAATGAATTTTATTGAGTTGGGAATTTTATTTCTATGTAAATTCTGTCAAAGGGTTTTTAATGAATTTGGAAATTATTTATATGTTTAAAAAAAAAAAATTTAAAAACAAATAACAATAATATATAAATTTGGGGTAGTGAGCTACCTACGGTAGCATCCGCTACCGGCGGTAGTACACAGTACCACCGACGGTAGCATGGGCTACCGTGCCAGGGCCAGCATGTTAATGTTATATATATATATATATATATATATATATATATATATATATATATATATATATATATATATATATATATATATATATATATATATATATATATATATATATAATTCTTTTACCCCTGTGCGTACTGTGATGTGGCTATTTCGGGTTTTGTGCCCAGGGGTTGGGTAATCAGAATAATTACAGTACGCACAGGGGTAAAAGAATAATATATATATATACACATACATACATACATACATCACAGTATGCACAGGGGTAAAAGAATAATATATATATATATATATATACACATACATACATACATACATACATACATACATGTATGTATGTATGTATTTATATATATATTTATGTATTAGATGTGTTTTCATTATGGTGGGTAGTACATTATTTTACTATTATTTAAATACTGGTTATGAGTTGATATATATATTTGTAATATAATTATAGGTATATTATATATATATGATGTATATATAGGTATGCATACAATTATATTATAGTTATAAAATCAGTTTATAGTTTGAATATTTCAGAAAAGCTTATAATTTTTATAATTGATAATTATGTTAAAATACATTAGGAGAATTATTTCTATGAGATCTTATTTAACTTATTGGACAAATGGCAAATTGATTTCTTTTATTAAATAGTTGTACTTTCTTATTATCTGGAAAATCTTTGATTGCAAGTTATTTATGCTTTTGGCTATTTAAGAAAAGATTGCCTGTATTAGGATCTTGTGTAAATGGTGTTTGCTGTTAAGCTTAATTTTATTGCAATTCTGGTTGAGTTGTCATTGTGTCCTATGTTGATATTTTTGTTTGGACCCTGTCATTTGGATGATTTGGGGGTACCAGTTTATGTTTTTGGTTTCTAGTTTGGTTGTTGCCTTGTGATGGTGTTTTAACTAGTCCTATCCTTTATGCGGGTGTCGAGTGTTGATTTGTGGTTGACCATAGCGGGTCAAGTCTCTAGTTAGAGTATTGTCGGGTAATGGACTTTGTATTAGCTTTTAATATGTTCAGTTGGATCCGTTTCTATGTAAGGATCATTTATGTATTTATTGACCGATGTGGTCAGTTGTTTATTGGTATGATTCACCTCGATGGCAGGAATGTAAATGATGTGGAACTTATGTACCCTAAACTTATTTAATATCAGAGGGGTCTTGCAATTGAGCAAACCCGGAGATGTAGCCCTCTAGGGGTGAACTCCAAGATCATTTTGGTGTTATGTGTTGCTTTTGTTCTTATATTTCATGTTTTATTGTTAGCATGTATGGATGACATTTTGATAGAATGTGTAAGTGGTTTAGATGAAATTAATTATAAATGTATGTATGCAGTCGTCTTTTAAATGCAGTAAATTGGAACATGAAAGATTGTAGATTAGAATAATGGAATATATTTAGTTATTGTTGAGGAAATTAAGTATGCATGGGAAGATCTCGTTAGTTTATGATGAAATTCAAGTGTGTTATTAAATTAGATGCATGACTCAAATTCTAATGAAAAGTATAAATGAAAGGTATGAATAAACCTTAATGGGTGAACTTTATCTTGTGATCTATATTTTGTCTTACTGAAAGAAATTATCCTTGTTTAAGAATTATCTCGTTATTAAGACAATCAGCTTATTGGATTAATTAGCGTGAGTTAAGTTAATTTTGTAATTAAGTAATCACGTTGGAAAACTCTTTAGGTGTTAGTTGATGTCTTCTGCTGTGTAATTTGAACTTGGATATCTTGCTGTATCTTAATGTTGTGTTTAACTTCTTTTTTTTAAGTTTTTGCACTCTATTCTTGTGTTTTAGCTTAATCCCTTCGGGGTTTCCTGGCGGGGCATTACACTAACTCAAATTAAATTTTATACCTAACGCTTACCCTAATTATATTTGAACTATAATCATAATTTAACCCTAACTCAAAAATTTCTTTTCTAACTTTAATTAAACACTAATTAAATCATAGTCCTAATCCTAACTCAACCCTACTCCTAACTAAACTCTAACACTAAACTAATTGAACATAAATCTAACCCTAATTGAATTATAATCGTAACCCTAACTATAATTAAACCTAAATATAATTATAATTAAACTATAATTATAATGAATGTATTTGGTAATCTTTCTATTTTTTTAAGTTAGTTCATTTAATATTAACTATAATATTTGTAAATATGTGTAATCTTATTGAATATTAGAGAATCCATTTTTTAAATTAACATTCAATTCATATTATAAATATATATAAAGAAAGCCAGAGATATAGAGGCTTTCATTTTTTAATTTAATAAAATTATTTTATTTAAGTGGAATAATTAAAAATGAAAGCATCTATATCTTTTGGCTTTATATATGGGTGTGTGCACCAAGATGGTGCCAAAAAGTGGACACACACCTAAAAAAAGTTGAAAAACCAGATAGCGCGTACGTGGTTTTTGAATTTTGAATAACCCCATACGCACTTTGGTTCATTTATGTCAAGCCTAAAGGGAAGGGACCGCGTACACGGTCCTTAAAAACTAAGATTGTGTACGTGATCCCTTAGAAATTAGGACCTCATACGTGGTCTTAGTGTTTCAAGACCGCGTACACACTACCTGTCAATATATTTTTTTTTTTTACACCGACTGGGTCTCATTTTCAAATTGTGGCCTAAAGCAGTTTGGAGGGGCATTTTCTTGTGAAACCGCACACAAGCTCCCGATTTCCACTTCCCAGTGCCATGGAAAGATCTAGGTTGTTAATTTTTTTTGTTTATTTTGCATATTTGATAAATTTTATTTACATTTTGAATTTAAAATCATTGATTTTGATTAGTTTGTTATTTTTTGTTACAAATATATTAGATTCTCAAAATCCAGAACCACAACAAGATGAAAACCCATAGCAAAACCCACAACAAAACCCGCAAAATACACCTCCAACTCCTCCTTTAGAGCGTACACCAGCTACACAAGACAATTGCTTAATTTGTTAGGGCAAAACATAACTAAAATAAGTAGATTGATTAATAAATTGAAAAAATATAACCTTGAGCATCATTTATCCCTTGCCACTAGCCTAGAAACATTAGCTAGTGGTGTCACTATAGTTTCCACTCAGATTACAAAATGGGAAAACTATAGGGACAGGTGTCATGCATTTTATGAGAATGGATTATCATATGAGGGAGTGAAAAACAAAACCAAAATTAAAGCACAAATATGTGCTCTTTCTATTAGAGTATTCGGGTATTTACTTGATTAATTAAACAATATTTGTTTAATTATTTAAGTCCCCTTTATCTCTTTTACACTTAAGCTAACTTTAGGTGCATAATAATTAATTCTTTTATTAATTATTATGTGCAAACCTAGGTTTCCCTTTTTAGTGTTTCTTGACCTATTAAAGGTTGAGTTCTTTATTTTCATTATAAGAAGAAGGTTTTTTACATTACAAATTTTGTGAATATTGAGCTCTCTTTTTTAGCATATTTTCTATGTATTTCTTTCTTCTGTGATCTATTTCCTTGCTTCTCCTTGTAATAGGTTTTTCAGCTTGCAAAGATCATTTGGGCTCCTGTGGTGTTGTATTTTCTCAACTCCAACATGGTAACAGAGCTTCAGATCTGTAGCTATCTGTTCTTGTTTTGAGAATTTTTGTATTGGAAGTAGATCTAAGGTTTCAGAAAGTTTTTTTATGCACCTATAGATAGGCCTTTTTCTGAGCACTTTGGGCCTAAACAAACCTCACCATTGTGCTCGGCCTCGACCCCTGACCCCCTATCGGCCTCGGCTTCCAGCCCCTCCGGCCCTCCAACTCTCGCCAGCCCGGCCCCCGCCGGCACTGGCCTCCGGCCCCCTGCCGACTCTGCCCTGCACACACCAATCGCCGCTTCTCCCTGGGCCCCGCCTCTTCCGCTCCGCTCAGCCCTGCAACCCTAGGTTGCCACCTGCGCCTGCAACCTCCCTACAGCCTTCTCCACTCTGCTCGGCCCTACAACCGTTGGCCCCCGCTATTGCGCCGCCGGCAACCGCCCTACCGCCCGTTGGAAACCGCCGCCCAGCTCGGCTGCCACCTGGATACCACCACCCAGCTCGGTCGCCACCTGGATAACACCACCCAGCTCGGCCGCCAGCTGGATACAGCCGCCCAACCACCGAGGAACCACCAGCCCACCACCGGAGCGCCACCCACTAGCCACCTCCACCCATTCAACCACCAGACTACCCCTTCCTCTTGTTTTGAAGGGGGGTTTGGTTTTTTGGTCATATCTTGGGCATACGGAGTCATTTTTTCAAAAACAAATAGACGTCGGAAAGCTGGTTCCGAGCCGGACCTCATCATGTTGGTAATTTTTTATAATTTTTCTATTTCACTATGTTTTTTTATAGTCAAGGTGGGGTCTTGTTTTTGCACTCCGGGAGCCATAGAATGAGCATCCGACCTCTGTTTCTCGAAAAGTTTATATTTTTGGAAAGCGTGTGTTGTGTAATTTCCAGCCATATGATTTTTATTTCCAAATTCTACTCCATACATATTTTATTCAGTTTTTTGCTTTTCAGCACTCTGGTGGATATCTTGGTTGTTTCAATTCCTGGGAGATCTCTTCTCTGGGTAGGATGTCTCTATTTTGGTTCTCGTTTCTATTTCCAATATTCTTATCATTGTAGCTTGTATTTATGCAAATGCACTGAGATAAAGTGCCATCATGTATTGTTTACTTGGGATCATGCACATCTTGTGCCTTGTTATACATGCACTACTTATAAAGTGTCATGAGGGGGTTGATGTTTGCCTTGTTTGCCATCCACCTTTGTCAAGTGAGTGTTCCTTCCATGACATTCGCCTCATGTTGTGTGTCAAGTGAATGTTCCTTCCATGACACCATGTACTTTTCTCAGTGCCTTTGATGTTCCCAGTTCTTCGTCATGCAGTTCTTCTTGGCTGTTATTTTCAATGTTCCTGTCCCTCTCCCTCTTTAGCATTATGGGGAGGTTTGTCCTGTTGGTTCTAATGCTTCCGTGGTTTGATTGATCAACTCTTCAGGCTTTGGTTTCTCATGCCATCTGTATCTTCGAGTTTAGTGTTTGCCTTGTTTGCCATCTGATTCGAGTAGTGTCATTTGAGGGCACTCATGTAGATTACAGTCTTCTCTACCTGGTCATGTTCTATTTCATTGGAGGTTCTTTAGATCAGCAGTTTCTCAGAGATAGTGTTTGCGTCTATTTCATGCTTTAGTGGTGTTCTTTTTACCTCTTTTTGGAGAGGATTTTTTTCCCACTGTGTTTTCTCCTTTTCTCTATTTCATAGAGATTTTATTGTATTTGGGTACCTAATCAAGCCTTGTTGTCGAGACCCATCTTTCCTGCTTTCAGTAGCTATTCTAGGTTTTAGCTTCTCCCTAAGTCTAGCTTAAAGGGGCGTGTTAGAGTATTCGGGTATTTACTTAATTAATTAAACAATATTTGTTTAATTATTTAAGTTCCCTTTATCTCTTTTACACTTAAGCTAACTTTAGGTGCATAATAATTAATTCTTTTATTAATTATTATGTGCAAACCTAGGTTTTCCTTTTTAGGGTTTCTTGACCTATTAAAGGTTGAGTTCTTTCTTTTCATTGTAAGAAGAAGGTTTTTTACATTACACATTTTGTGAATATTGAGCTCTCTCTTTTTGAGCATATTTTCTGTGTATTTCTTTCTTCTGTGATTTGCTTCCTTGCTTCTCCTTGTAACAAGTTTTTTAGCTTGCAGAGATCATTTGGGCTCCTATGGTGTTGTATTTTCTCAACTCCAACACTTTCTGTTGATCCTAGAATTGGTGAGTCCTTACCTCTTAATGCAAAGAGGTTTCCCATACATTGGTGTACCAATGTATTGATGAGGAATCTATTTTGGAATAGGTGGTGGATGATTTTTGATGAGCCACCTTGTAATAATTATGAGGTGCCATTGTATTTTTTGAGTAAAGTATATTGTGAGTTTGTCCTTAATGAGAATCCAAATTATTTTGACATGAGAGAGTTCCATGGTAGAGGTGGTGGCTCTGCCAAAGATAGACCCAGAGCTCATAGGGTAGTAGACCTGCAGAGTCGCCGCCCCTAGCACCCAAACCCAAGGTACATGTGACTATCCCAGTAGCCCTGAAAGAGTCGATGGAGCTACATACTCTTCAGGAAACCACAACATTGACTGATGCAATCATCTGCATGAGACACAGTTAGCACACCCTATTGTATCAGACGATGATCCATTAGCTGGGGCAGTTGGCGTTGGTGTGCCCATTCAGCATGTGTGTGCCACTTGCTCAGGCATATGCACAGGGATGGACGATGAGGCCACTGCAAATGGCTCCACAGCTCCTTCATGCATGATTTGCAGGAGTAGATGTCAAACTAGCACGACTGAGGATATGGTGTTGACGGATGGATTGGTGGACATGTTGTTTTCTAGTCAGCTGTAGACATAGGTGTTTTGATTTGAATTCATAACATTTTATTTATTAGTCACTTAAAATTTATAATTATAAATGAATTTTCATTTATAGATCGATTTAAATTGATACAAACAATATGAATTTCAGGATGCAGCGATGGCATCTGAAATTCCTCCTGCAGTTATTATAGTTGTAACATTGATGCCTGAGGTATAAATTTTGTAACATGTTAAAATAGACTAGTACACTTTGAATTCAAAAAAATTATAAGATATACTAACTCTCTTTAATTCTTGATTTTTTTTGTTTTTTAGGCATTGTCAAAGGACCAAATATCCCATATTGACGATGTCACGCTCTCGGTGATTGATTTTGGCCTACAGAGCTATGCAGTATCATATTTTGTACACCTTATTTTATGTATTATTTTGATGGAATTTATGCAAGTCATTTAATTTTAGATTTGTTAAATTATGTTTAATATTATCTATACTAATATCTCTTGTGTTAATTTTGTTTCTTTTAGGGTACCCCCTCTGTGTCTAGGCCTGGTCCTCAGTGAAAGAAATCCCCGAGGATGCCTAAACGTGGGAAGAAGGTAATTGAACACATTTTTAATTGTACAATTGTTTGAAAAGGTTTAAATTGTCTTAGTTGGGATTTGTAGATTGATTTTTTTTTTTTGTTTGTTTTATATACAGTAGCCATTAAGATTTATAGATATTTTGAATGCACCTAATATGCCCAAGGATTGAGAGAGGGCAGAGGTATGTATCTCTACTTTATTTTCTTGATTTGATGATGTTACTACTTACCAAGTTGCCATTAGTCTTATGTTCAAAGTTATTCTAGTCGATTACTACTACCGAATTATTCATTCAGTAAGAACAGTGTAGTCGGTTACAGAAGAAAGTAGTCACAGAGCTTAGTATACACCGAGCAGTCTACCGAGTAACATTCTATGTCTACCGAGCAACAAAGATGATACACCAAGTTGATATACACCGAGTGAAATGTGTTACCAGATTCATTGAACCTAGACACACATATGGAAACGTGTTACAAGATCAAGGAACATAGAATCGTTATCTCATTGGAAATTACACTTATAGATTTTGTATGATTTTGAAGTCATCTATCCAATGAAATATTTTGTATGGTTATTCATTCGATAAATCATGTTTGTAAGATTGAAGCATGAACCAGATCACCGACTTAAGAGATCTATTTATACAGCATGAATTAAGGATCAGGCAAGTGTGCATGTGTGTATGAAGCAAGACTTGTACAAAAAGGAAAATCATGGGAAATCACAGAGTGTTATGACTGTTACAATTGACAGAGTTACGCAGAGGTCACCGAGAATGTTTTCAGAGAACAGTCAAGGAACAGAGTAAACATAAGGGTTTACCGAGTTAATATATGGATTACCGAGGTATGCTATAAGCAAGGTATATCATTTTGAGCACATAGAATCTTCTACAGCATTTTAGATGTAAAGTTGCAGATATTTTTGTAAGATTTGATTGTAATATTTTAAGTTGTAAGAGAAACCTCTAACAGGGTAAAAGACTCTAACTAAGTCTATAAATTGTAAAGCCTCTAACCAAGTGCAACATTTAGAGTAAGTGTTGTAAAATCCTTTAGCAAGGTAGATATAATAGATCCTGATACTCCTAACAGGGTAAGCTATCAAAAATAGCTAAACATGTAGCTCTAACAGAGCAACCTTTATTATTGCAGTAGTGAAGTTGTGGGTGCCATCCCCACCGCAGTTTTTCTCTCTAACAAAGAGTTTCTGCGTAACCAAACTATATGTGTTATGGAGTGAATCATGTATGATTGTTATTTATTTGTTTTAGCATTATATTATGTTACAGCAATATTCAGTTTATGCTTAACAATAAAGTTATTGTTGAAGAAAAGTTTTGAAGTACTGATTCACCCCTCCCCTCTCAGTACATTAGCTTTCCATATTGGGCCTAACAATTGGTATCAGAGCTTGAATCTTGGAAAAGGGTTTAACTACCTAAAGAGAAAGATCTTATCAATGGAAGGCTACAAACAATCTCGGAGAATTGTGTATCTACAAGAAGAGTTGGATCATGCTAATCAAGTGATTGCAGACATGCAAAGACAAATGCAAAAATCTCTGAAAGTTAGAAGAAGATTGTTTGATGATTTGCAGGACTCTCAAGAGCTGGTGGAACAAATTGAGACATCATCTGAGAACAGTATGTCTGAAGAGACTAAAGAAATGATTGGAGAACTGAAAGAAAAGAATAAAGCACTAAGTGAACAGCTAAAAGCAATGAAAAAAGAACATGAACATTTCAGCACACAGATGAATGAAAATATTGATGCATTGAGGACAGCTGAGGATAAATTAAGAGATCTAGAAAGAGAAAAACAACAAATTGAAGCATTAGTATCTGATAAGAATGATGAAATCACAAGGTTGACTGGAATTCAACAAAATCTATCAGATCAATTGGGTTATGCACATCATGAAGAAAATCTAAAAATGATGAGAATCAAGCATTGAAACTTGAAGTATCAAGTTTGACCAATGAACTTGAAATAGAGAAGAAATCCAAGGAAACACTGAAGAAGAGTTATGAAGCATCAAAGATGTTGGATGAGCAACTAAATACAAGAAGACCCAACAAAGATATAGGACTCGGTTACAAAGGAAAAGACTCTACCGAGAAGGGAATCCACACTACTGAGAGAGGAGAATCATCAAAGCAAGCTAGAAACAAGAATAACATCAGAGGAAAGAAGCCTATTTGCAACTACTATGGAAATCAAGGTCATACTGCTAACATGTACCAAATCAAAAAAGGTAAGCAACCAAATGTCACTAAGTCCAATGGTTATTGTTACAATTGCAATAAATATGGTCACACATCTAACCAATGTAGGACAAAGTCTGCTAGCAATTATCAGAAGGCAAAATTCAAAGGATTTTGTAAAAACTACAATAGATATGGACACGGTACCGAGAAGTGTTGGTTCAAGCAAAAGAACTATATGTGGTCTACACACCAAGCAAATACTGGAAACTACCGACCATATGCTGCAGTACCATGGGATTACAATACAAGGATATGGTGTGAATGTTGTGGAAGATATGGACACATAAGTGCCAACTGCTTTATAAGGTTTGGAATGAACAACCGAAGATCATGGAGAAATCCTAGTATGGCATGTTTTCATTGTCACAAAGTTGGACACTTGGTTGGAGATTGCAGAGATCAACCTAGAGGAGATATTGAAGAAATAAAAAGGGCAAACTCCAAATGATTTGGAAAAAGAAGGAAATAGTGTCAAATGAAGAAAGAACCTTACCTACCGAGTTAGGTGCATCTATTCCAAATTAATCAGGAAAGGTATGAAGGGACTGCATTCTCTCAAGGTTCAATCTTAAACAGTTCCTATTTTATTATGTACTTAATTCAAAATCTGCATAGCTAAGATGTATTAGTAAGTTTAAAATTCTATCAAAGTGTTTTGGAGCACTATACAGGAAGCCTGTCAAGTTGGTAAATACAGGAAGTTTGTCAAGTCAGTGAATGCAGGAAGTCTGGCTACTCGGTTAAAACGCAAAAAGGAAAGTAAATCGTTTAGTGGAACCGAGTGCATTTAATGTTTTTGACCTAACCTGCACGGAGCCCGATAAGGTATATTGTGTACTTAAAGCATTTACGCGGTCATTTTACACTTACCAAGTTTTCAAGAAAATAGAGCAAGCAAATTCAAGGTGATCAAACCTCCTCCGAAGCGAAATTCAAGGTATTTACATCAATCTCAACGCATTGTCAAGCTAGTTTACCGATCATATCAGTTGAGAATTTTTGTTTCATATTTGCTAAGCAGAAGCGTTTGTCATTTGAAAGTCTTCAAACCCTAAGGATCTTTTGTTAATATTTACCCGAAATCTGCAATGGCACCTAAGATCCAAGAACCTGTTGTTGTTAAGAATGTTGAAAAGCCCTCACTGAAATACTCTCTTACTCCCAAAGTAGCATCTAAACCGGATGATAAAACTGCATTTTCACTCATTCCAGATAGGGTTTTACTAGTTGAGGATGTCAGATTCTTCACAAAGTGTCGTGTTGAAGAACTAGGTCATGTTGAAATCAAAGACACATATGATGAATTGTGTACCGATGGGAAATTGGATAGCAAGTATGAGCACATTAAAATCAAGGGATTGACCGAAGCCCTAACCTATCCCCGTGTCTTCAAACCCCAGTGGGTCAAGTTTGTTCTAAGTAGAGTGCATGATGATTTCATGTGGTTAGAGGAGCAACCATTCAATATCACCAAGGAAATCATTCAGCTAATCACCGGTTACCCTATTTATGATCATGCTCGAGCTCAGAAAATGATATCACAAAAGGAATTGATCACTTTGACCGGAGTGGAATCCGATTGCAGAGGATTGAAACTGAACAATGTGATAGATGCAGAGCTAAAGTTTGCCATTAGAGTAATAGATTATTGTTTCTTCTAATTAGCAAGGGAAAACAGTGTACCCTGTGCAGCAGTGACTTAGCATATAAAATTGTGAAGAAAGGAATGAAAATTGATCTTTGTGAAGTATTGCTGAAAAACCTATTTGAGAATCTGAATACCATAAGGAAGCTGAAGAAGAACAACTCAGAGAATACACTGAAGTTTGGATCACTTCTGGTATGCATGTTTTTCTATTTTGAAAAATTCTTTCCAACAGTCGGTAAAGTAGTTTGGGAGCTACACCGACCAATCACCCATCAAATCAATGACTTCATCAAACGTCTAGGTGATAACTTTAATGATATTATGGATGATTATTTCAGTAAGTTTCAAGAGAAGATGCATATCAGGTATAGAATTCCACCTCAGCTAGTGGAGAAATACAAGGATGACATATGCTTTGAAGTAGACACCGACTACTGCTATGTGAATGTTGTGGAACCGAGAACTCAATCTTTGCCACCTATGGGTTATAAGATTGATTTTGACATCACACAACAGCAGATAGATTCTTTTCTTACACTACCAAGGCATGCTACCGAGATGAGATATGGAACATATGAAGAAGTGAAAGAGAAAGTAAAGATGAGCATTGTAGTACCTAAAGCTACAAGGAAAGCAACAAAAATGATCAAGGCATTATCAGAGAAATTTGGAGAAGGTTTTTCCTCCACACCTGTCAAGGGCACTCTAGCCGTCACCGAGGAGGAATCTAAAGCCCAAGAGGCTGCTATTACATTAAGCACCGAGTTGCCTAAAGGCAAAATTCTGAAGAGAAAGAACAAGATACATCAAAGGTATCACCGACTCCCTTAGTAAAGTGCCCAAACACAAGATCATCTGCAGTGTCACCGAGTAAGAAGCAGAAAAACGTTGTTGTTCCAAAGGTCACAAGGACTTATAAGAAATCTACTCGGAGACTCATTTTGACTAAAGAGTCCAGTGACACTGAATCTAAAGAAGCTAACAAATTTCAGATTGCTAAGAGTACAAAGGAAAATGTACATAGTGTTGATAATTTTTGTACTAACTTGAAAGAATATGGTGGATTTGGAGGATTCAAATATGTTAAGTATGAATCTAGATTTGATGATTGTAGGCACGTGTACATGTGAACTTGTGATGAATTATAATCTTATCATTTTTCATACAGGAAATATCCATAGCTGCTTCATCAATGGCGAGCCCTCCTCCATGTACTGGAGAAGCATCTCAAGCTCTGGTACACTTTTGTTTTATATATTACATTAATTTTTTTTAACTTACAATACTTATCATTACATTAATTATATTTAATCTTGATCATTTTTCGTATAGGTAATAGTGACAATTACTCCATCGATGGTGAGCCCTCCTCATTCTATTAGAGAAGCATCTCAGGCTCCAGTACAGTTTTGTTATCTATATCATAGATTTTTAATGTTTATGATGTATATATGTTAGTACATTGTATTAATTGTATTTAATCGACAATAGCCCCCTTCGCAGTTCGGCCATAACTTGGAGCCTTTGAAGAAGGTATTCAAGAGAACTCCTAAGGCTAATAAGGAGAAGACAAAGAAGATAGTAGATCCTAGATCAACAGACGAGGTAATCTACATTTCTATTGTAAAGAATTTTTAGTTAAATGAATAGTTATGTTGATAATTGTGAACTATTTTCTACAAAAGGATTCTAACTTAGCTTTTGAATTATGGTTTTCTAGCCATCTACAGAGCCGCGTAGTGCATCGAAGAGGCTCGATTTTGATGATCCACTACAAACTATACATAGGATCATATAGTGTTAGTTGTGGTCATTGATTGACCAATACATGTAGATATATTCTACATTTTTATTATATATCGATTTGGACATGGCATATGCCACATTTTTGTAAAACTTGTATTGACTTGGCATAGATGCCTTTTTTGATATATATAAATGTTGGCATTCGATCCAATAAATGTGTATTGTGTTCATTACTGTGCATTTCATTGATGTTGATAGTCATTTTCGATACATACGGAATTTGTTCATTGTGTTGATTATTGTGCATTTTGATATATATATAAATGATTAAATAATTATTGATACAATATTTGGTGGCTGCCCTTTTATAAAGTTAAATGAATATTTGACTATGTAATCAACAGTATGAATATAAACAACAGAAATCTATGATATAAAGCATTGCAATCATGAAAAATGATTTGCTAAACTTTCTAAACTATTGAGTTAACCCTACAAAACTCCTTGTCTCAATAAAATGAAATTCAATGGTGATGATCATATTTGATCCATGTTAATGATCGCTAGATTGTTTTGATTCCTTTCATTTATATTTGTCAATGTGAGTGGTACGATAGCACCCTCATGCTCGCAATGGTCAAATTTCCATTTTTGTATTGTTCTCCATCGTTTTATCTAAATAAGGTGATTTGGGACCATTAATGGTCATTTGAAGTCATTTGTGAAAGTTTGGGGTCATTTGGATAAAAGATGTAAAATTTGTTCATTTGTGAAAGTGAGAAGTTGAACGTTACTTTCTTGTCTACAAATTCAAAAAAGATGGAGATGAAAATGGCGAAAGATGTTTCTTTTCTTCCCCTCAGACATATTACCAGTGTTAAATTTAGCTTAGCCACTTCTGAAGAAAAAGTAAGTCTCTTCTCTTTTCTTCTGACCTTAATTTACACCAAGAAAATTGAATGATGTTTTCAAAGTTGTCAAAGTTTCTCACTTGTTGTCAAAGTTGTCTAAGTTGCAAGGTAGACTAGAATTGATTCCATTCATCGTGGGAATAAACCAACATCATGAGCACGTCTAGGTGGGAAGGTTTACGCTAGGAATGCTCCTGTTGTGCCTCCCAAACCGTTGTAACATCGATAGCCATACCCTACTAGTGTGATCTCTCAAGTGCCTTGAGTCCTAAAAATTGTCAAACTTTGACGAACTACTTCTCCCAATCCAAGATACATATGACCAATCCATTTGAACCTATAGGGTCATGTGAGGCTCTTCTACAATGGCCTATATTGGTTTCTGACAACTCGGAGCCATTTTCAAATGGTAGCATTTTTCGCCTGCTACAAAAATCGTCAGCCACATGCAATGAAAAGTTGCAAGATATGATAGAATTGATCTCGTCTGTCATGGGAACAAACCAACATCATGAGAACCTTTTATTGGGTAGGTTTACACTAGGCATGCTCCTGTTATGCCTCCCAAAGTGTCAAAACGTCGAGAGCCATACCCTACCAGCGCGATCTCTCAAGTGCCCTAAGTCCAAAAAATTGTCAAACTTTGACAAACCATTTCTCTTAATCCAAGACACATATTATTTATATATTTAAACTTGTAGGGTCATTTGAGGCTCTTCTACAATATCCTATCTTGGTTTTTGATGAATCAGAGCCATTTTCAAATGGTAGCACTTTTTTGCCTACTGCAAAAACTGTCAGTCGCATGCAATGCAAAGTTGCAAGATAGGATAGAATTGATTTAGACTATCGTGGGCACAAAACAACATCATGAGAACCTCTGAGTGGGCAGTTTTATGCTAGGAATTCTCCTGTTGTTCCTCCCAAAGCGTTGGAACGTCGAGAGCCATACCCTACCGGGGCAATCTCTCAAGTGCCCTAAGTTCGAAAAAATTGTCAAACTTTGACAGAATGTTTCCCTCAATCTATGACACATATGATCGATCTATTTGAACGTATAGGTTCATGTGAGGATCTTCTACAATGATCTATCTTGGTTTCTAATGACTCAAATCCATTTTCAAATGGTAGCATTTTTTCGCCTGCTGCAAAAACTGTCAGTCGTATGCAATGCAAAGTTGCAAGATAGGCTAGAATTGATTCCATCCATCATGGGCACAAACCAACATCACAAGCACATCTGAGTGGGAAGGTTTATGCTAGGAATGCTCTTGTTGTGCCTCCCAAAGCATCATAACATCGAGAGCCATACCCTATCGACACAATCTGGAAGTTGCTTGACAACTTTTTGACAATAATGACAATTTTTTCTCAAATTGTATCTATGACTCCCATGACCCAATAATGACCCAAATAATTCTTCATGATTATAAAATGTACAACACATATCTCCATGATTATTTCTTACATCACATTAACTCAAAACCCCTAAGATATAATCAAGAATGGTCATGATTGACCTTATCACATCACATAAACTCAAAACCCTTAAGATATTAAAAACATAGACACATATATTCACATATATTCAAAAAATAGTCACAAAACATAGTCACATATATTAAAAAAATTGCCTCTAAATATGGAAAAATCAGCTATTGGCTATTTAAATATACAAAATAATGTGTTACAAATCATCTCTCGGGCTTTTATACAAAATTTGGAATTTAAATATTTGCAGATCAGGTCATCACCATTTAAATATACAAAAAACAAATATAGAACAATTCACCGATGATATATACAAAATTCTCAAAATCATTCTACCCTGAACCGTAGAATCAATCAAGTGAGCCTTCTGGATAGGCTCTAACCTGTATTGTTTCAAGTAATGCCTCATGGTAAGATTCATGAACTTTCCATAAAATTATATTATGAGGTCTACCATGATACTCAATCAATAGAATATTTGTTGCAACAACAAGATTGGAGGAATGAAGAATATGTCTGTGTGTTTCAAAGTCCTCGAAAAACCAAACATCAGAATTCTTGATTGGGTATCTCCTAAGACATGTGCTTGTCATGACAACAGACCCTACTAGATACTCAATACCCTCTTTGTCAATGATTGTGGTTGTCAATTTTCTCTTAGGCTCAATACAACGACATAAAAAGTAATTCGTTCCTTCTTCATTGTTATCTTATGCAATAAATACATACACATGACCTTCATATTATAGAATGATAATTAATACCAAAAATAATGTTTGATGCAACAAAATGAGCCAAAAAAAATTCTGCAATAAAATTAACCCAAAAATCACCTAGTTCCACAAGGTTAGATACAAGATTGAAATCAACTGATGCCTCCATCTGGTTCAACTGTAGTGCTCTGGGAATTTGATAGGTATCAATGGGAACCAATAGTCTACAAGACCATTTGTCAACCCACTCTTGTGATTCACATTCTTCCAACAAAAATTACATACATGAAGAGAAAAAAAATACAATCTATCTAGTATAAATTACTGGTAAACTTGCATTTGAACTTTGAAATGAGTGCATGTCACTGGATCTTGCAACTATACAACAAGCTTGATAGTTTTCAATGTCAAATTCAATGATCAACCAAAAATATCTATGAACTATTGATGTACCTGCATTACCTGGACCCATTGTAGAGTTACACCATCGCACAATTATTGTTGCATCTATCAACTCAGCACCACCTTCATATTTGAATTCTTCTCTAGCTAGTGCTCTTTTTACGCATTCTCCTGCACCATCGTGCTCTCCCTTTCCATGTTCAGACTCTGTGAAATTCTAAAAATTTTGTACACACTTGTCACATGTATCCTACTCAACTAACAGAACATTCTTGCATTCTTGAATTGTGAGGTGCAATTATCTAACCATATTAAGTGTTGGTTGTATCGTATGTTTCTTTCCCTTAAACTATCATAGAAAAATTTGAAGCATCCTTCCACAAACTCTGACGAATGTGTACAATTGTCACTTATGTAGAAGTGATACTCTCTTACAACCTTTCTATCCTCCTTTGTGCTATCATCTACATGCATGAATGCTATGTGTATAAAAATAAAAACTTATGTAGAATGGTAATACATAGATTGCACTTCATTTTGAGGTTGTAGTGTATAATTTTCAGCAAATTCAACTATAGAGACAATGGTACCAAGAGGAAACGTGTCCTTGCATAACTTGAACTTCTCATCTAACCACCGAGATCTATGTGTATGCATTATGTACTCATAAAATAGTTTCTCTTGAAACGTTCGCATAAAATCAGCCACACATATGTCATTTTTCACTAACTCACATATCTTCAATTCTTTTCCATCTTTAATGCCATATGTCATTGTCTTGTACTTTCCAAAAGAAACTAGTTTCTTACCAATTTCATGTGTGCTATCCAAATGTAGACATCTTGGAAAATGTTACAAACCACCACATGTAGCACAAGAACCTTTCAAACAAATCATCTTATGATAAATGAAATCATCATCTTTTTTACATAACACACTTGAAATAAATTCTCTTGGTGACTTAGGAGGTTGTTGTATATTGCATTCCTACAAAACATCGTTAGTATGAAAAGTACATCATACATGATTAAGCTTAACATAAAAAGGTTTTCCCATTTCAAAAAATCTTTGACTAATTCTTATTTGAGGAAACTTTTCAAGGAATCTTTCATAAAATTTTGTTTGAGTCATATCCAAATAGTGTTTGGCATGTGGCTCATGCTTTCTAGATTCGATTCGCCTTCTAAAAACATCTCTTTGGTTAGGCAAAACCATTGTGTTGTCATGCCAAAAAATTTCAATTAATTTTCTTAGTGCATCAACAACAACCTTGTCTTTGTGTGGTAGTCTACTCGAGAATTCCCAAAGAGAATTATTGTTAGGATCCTCTATTTTATCCCGCCTCTCTAATGCTTTACGTAATGTAGCTCTACCAATCTTTAATGACTTACTTGTTTTTCTTATCAAATGATTTGTTTAAATTTTCTTTCTCATTATGGTTGATGTAATGACATGTTGAGTAAAATTAGAATCTTTAGTACATGATTTTGAACCAATAGCTTGATATGCATCAAATAGATTTCTCACAATAGTTATTTTGCTATTACTTTCGAATGATATTAGGCCTAGAATTCTCATTATCTCTCTAAAATTCAAATTTTTAATCATTTCAACAATTAATTGGCATCTTGCAGTTTGATTTAAGTTTTCAAAATGGTTCTGCCATATTGTTTTAACCATTCTCCTACAAATTCGTTCATTCATTTTAATGGGCATTGGCTTCAAAATATTATCATCGGTGTCAATTAGATACTATGGTTTCCTACGAATGATTCTAGGAGGTGTTAATATCGATGCATTGGGTGCATTGGGTGCATTGGGTACATTTAATTCATCAAATACAGCTGGTGTATGTTCATCATTTAATTGATTATTCAATGTGGTGTCTTCTTCAATTGCATTAGGTTCATATGGTAAATCAAATGTCTCTTCTTCAATTGCATTAGGTGCATTATGATCGTTTGGTAAATCGAATTGAGATGTTGAAGATGATGTACCTTCTTGTCCCATTGTTCTCATGTCATATAATTTTTTCATACATTGCCTTTGTCTTTCCTTTTTAGCCTCTCGTTGTTCCATCGTTCCTTGCTTGTTCTTTCCCATCATTAATACCGGTTGTCCTAAATAGAATCATTTTACATGTATATGTAAACATAAGTTCTTAAATAATCAAATAACCATAAAATTGAGAATTATCAGTTTTTTTTAATCAAAACTATTAAACAATCACAATAACATTGACCAAACTAATAAGAACAACAATTCAGTCATTTGAAATCGTGCAAAATAAAAAATTCACTTACTTCAATGTATAAAACAGTTATAGAAGCGCAGTAACAATTGCAGCGGGGCCTTCAACGACCTCAAAAACTTCTTTTGAGGCCATTGGGAAACTAAAAGTATGTCCCAAAACTGTGTACACAGTATTTTTAGTAACCCCGTATGCACTCATAGCCGTAAAAAAGTTCAGCAAGCCAACGTTAATATTCCCAGCACCCCGTACGTGCTTCCTGTAGTAAAGAAAATGTGAAGGAGAGGGAGGGAGGGAGGGAGGGAGGGAGAGGGGGAGGGGGAGGGAGCGAGAGGGAGAAGGGGAGAGGGGGAGATAGGGAGATAGGGGGAGAGATATAGAGGGGGAGAGAGGATGGAAAAGGGAGGGAGGGAGAGGGAGAGGGGGGAGAGAGAGGATGGAAAAGGGAGACAGAGGGGGGTAGGGAGAGAGTATGGAAAAGGGAGAGAGAGAGAGAGAGAGAGAGAGAGAGAGAGAGAGGGATGGAGTGGGAGGGAGAGGGGGAGAGGGGGATAGAGAGTGAGGGAGAGGGGGAGAGGGGGAGAGGGGGAGAGAGGGGGAGAGATAGAGAGAGGGAGAGAGGATGGAAAAGGGAGGGAGGGAGAGGGGGAGGGAGGGAAGGAGGGAGAGGGAGAGGTAGGAAAATAGAGAGGGGAAAAGACAGAGCGGGTAAAGAGAGGATGAAAAAGGGAGACAGAGGGAGGAGGGAGAGAGGATGGAAAAGGGAGAGAGAGAGGGGGGGATGGGAAAGTAAGAGAGATAAAGGGAGATAAAGGGAGAGCATGTTATTCATATTGTGTCCTATGACCCATTACGACACCATAAGGTTTTTTTATGGGACGTATGATGTCCTTAGGGGTCATGTGGTATCTTGTGACCCCTTAGGTGTCGTTATGGGTCATATTGTGTTGTATGGCCCCTTAGGATACCATATGACCCCTTAGGTGTCGTTAGAGATCATATCATGTCATAAGAGATCATGTGGTATCCCGTGACCCCTTAGGACACCATATGACTCCTTAGGTGTCGTTATGGGCCATATTGTATTCTAAGGGGTCATATTGTGGCGTATGACCCCTTAGGATACCATATGACCCCTTAGGTGTCGTTAGAGGTCATATCATGTTGTAAGGGGTCATGTGGTATCTTGTGACCCCTTAGGACACCATATGACCCCTCAAGTGTCGTTATGGGTCATATTGTATTCTAAGGGGTCATATTGTGTCGTATGACCCCTTAGGATACCATATGACCCCTTAGGTGTTGTTAGAGGTCATATTGTGTCTTAAGGGGTCATGCGGTATCATGTGACCCCTTAGGTGTCATTATGGGTCATATTGTATTCTAAGGAGTCATATTATGTAGTATGATCCCTTAGGATACCATATGACCTCTTATGTGCCTTTAGAGGTCGTATTGTGTCCTAAGGGGTCATACAATGTCCTACGACCCCTTAGGTGTCATTATGGGTCATGTAATGTGTCCTTAGGGGTCATATTGTATCCTATGACCCCTTAAGACACCATATGGTGTCGTTATGGGTTGTATGGTATTCTAAGGGGTCATATGGTGTCTTATGACTGCTTAGGACACCAAATGACCCCTTAGGTGTCAAATTTTGTAAGCAGCGTTGGAATTGCTTTTTATATTTTAATAATAGTTCATCTTGCCACCTCAGGACACCGTATGAACCCTTAGGACATGATATGCTCCTAAAGGGTCTCTCTTCTTATGTCCTCCAAATTCATATTGTCTTCCAGCACTTTATTATTATTTCAAGAATCAAACCAAAATTCAACATGTTCCCCATTCCCTATCTTCCAGGTTACATGTCTTGTTATAATATCCTCGCTTTCTAAAATGTAATTCCAAACTAATGATCCTTTAGGGGGGTCACTTACCTTCAGAATACTGATTAGATTGTTGGATTTTAAATACTTTCTTTTTAGTATATAAACCCATTTATGATCACTCTTTGCATATAGACACCATACTAATTTCGCTCCCATTGCAAGGTTCATTAACATCAATCTTCTCAAACTTGCTCCACCTGCATTTTTTGGCATACATATTTTATCCCAAGCCAACAAAGGTATTTTATTTTGATCGTTGATTCCATTATAGAAATATCTTCTCATAATATTATTCATTTTTTACTCAGTTCTATTTGGCATTTTTAAACATGGCATAAAGTATGCAGAGAGCACTGATTTTATCATTAGCAGCCTTCCAATAGAGGATAGCCATTTTCCCTTCCATGCACTCATCTTGTCCACATAACTTGAGACTAAATTCTCCCAACAACCCTTTTTATTCATTCCTTGAAAAAGTGGCGTTCCTAAGAATTTACCTAGGAATTTAGCCACCTTAATATTTAATATCTTGGCCAAGTCCCTCCTAAGGCTCAGTTGGGTATTGAGAAAGAACACCTCTGACTTACTCCGATTAATTTTCTCACCTGAAGCATCAAAATATTTAGTAAGAAGAGATGTGATATTCCTAGCTTCTACCTTGTTTGATTGACCAAACAACATTGTGTCATCTGTAAATTGTTGGTGGGTCATCTAATTCACTCCTACAACTACCTTAATTTGATACCATTCTCCATCCTTCCTTATCTTTCTTATTCATCTTCCCAATGTTTCATCCATGATTATAAAAAGAAAGGTGGATATCAGGTCACCTTTCCTTATGCCTATACTTGAGCTAAAGAAGCCATGAGCCCACCATTTATCAACACTGAGAAAGTCAAGGTTGAGATACAACCATCAATCCATTTGATCCATTCCTCTCTAAAACCAAAGTTTCCTAGAAATTTCTTCAAAAATTATCTATCAACCGAATCATAGGCTTTCATAATATCTAGTTTTATGATCATTCTCGCTTCCTTTGACTTCCTAGTTGAGTGAATTGCTTCATGAGCTATTATTATACCTTCCACAATTGATCTCCCAGGAGCTAAGGCACTTTGTTCTTCTGATATTTGCATATTTAAGACTCTTTTGAGTTGGTTTGCAATAATTTTGGAGATTATTTTATATGTTGTATTACATAGGGTTATCGATCTAAAGTCACTCATTGTATTTACAATCTTCTTCATTGGGATCAAAGCCAAAAATGTGTGGTTCATTTCTCTTAATATTGTCCCCTTTTTTCTTGATTCCTCCACTGCCTTATGTATATCTTGACCAATTATCTCCTAGAAATATTAGAAAAAGCTACCTGGGAAACCATGTGGGCTTGGAGCCTTGTCAGGGTTCATTTAATGGAACACTACTATTTTCACCTCCTCCATTGATATCTCCTTAAAGAGTTCTCGATTTTGTTGATTTGTAATTACCTTGGGAATTGCATCCAAAAATTCCTTTCTTGTTTCCTTATTCAAAGGTAACTATTTATATAGCATGTTTTTAAAGAAGTTTGTAGCCTCCTTATTGACTTCTTCCAATGAGGGAACTCTTGTTCCATCTATCCTACTGATCTCCATAAATTTTCTCCTCTCCTTTCTTTTTCTTTTTTTGATCGATAAAAGGCCGAGGCTAAAGAATTTTATTAATTTAAAAAATAAATAGATTTACATTTACACCTCCATTCGGTGTGGGCACCGATAGGAAAGAATGGAGGGAAGAAAACCTCCAGTCTAGCCCAGATCCCTCAAGGATTAGAAAAAATAAAGAATGCGATATAAAATGAAGATACAAGATCACAAAGGGAACTTGTCCAAATAATGAAGATTGAATGTAGAAATCCTCTATGTAAAGTTGAGCAGCAAATTGCCCATTTCTTGAGGTGATGCTGCCATTTGTGGGTGACAGTTCTTGTTATTCCTAAAACACAGGGTTAAGCATGCTCTGCTCCATATGCTGCACAAAATCTTGAGAAAAACTCTCACCAGAATGTTAGGAAAAGGAAAACCGAACAGGTCAACTTATACAATATATCATACCTGCCTGGATGGTCACCCTGTTAGGATACACAGCTAAAAATATTAGTCTCAAAAAATCTCCAGAATCATAATGTGAGAGTGATTACCCATCAGAGAGCATAAACTCAATAAGTATTAACGAGGCAAATTCCAAAAGTATTCCTGCAAAGAGATCGCGAGGAGCTACCATCTTTAAAAAATATACACAGCTTAATAAGATTATGAAGCCTCCTAGAAACATTAAAGCCTGAAAGCTTCTTAAGAACAAAACAAGAGACAAAACATCAAGAATATAGGGGACCGAAAAGGTAAAATAGAGACGAGGATAGCTAGGTAAGTGTTAGTCCTAAAAGAAGGCAATATCTACATAAATAATAATACCTATATATCCATGATCACATATATCCGGGAGTGAGATATGCCAACACATTTATATACCTATGCTCATTAATGTAAGGTATTGCCTCCTTCTAGTCTTAAAGCTTATCCTAGCAGAGCGGCGATGAACTTCAGAAAAGACTCAATGAAGACAGTAATTCCATCAACAAAAGATAATGAGGAAAGTGGAGATGGTTTTCATCGACGGGAAAAGGTCTTCGAGGAGATAAAACCATTGGTGTAACATAAAAAGGACTCACCGAAAGGAAAGTTCTCATTGAAAGAATAATGTCAATCAGACAAAAGGAAGCTACATAGATAAAAGATATCGATGAGGAAATAGGTTTCGAGGATGCTAAAAGGCATGCCTCCGATATGCATGGTTTCACCGATGCACCTTTATCGGTGGAAGATGATAAGGGGGGATAAAGAAAGCCTTCGGTGAGACAATGGATCCATTCATCGACAGGGCATGATGATTTCGATGGAAGAAGTGTTTCGGTGGAAAAAATTAAAGGAGGTCACCAAAGCCCAAGGTTTCTTCGACATAAAAACCCAATGGATATCACATAGGTATCGGTGAGGAAATAGCCTTAGTGACCGAATATAGAATTTCAATGAAAGAAGGATTATCTATGGAGTTAAATTATAAAAGCCTCCTATTGTTAAAAGAAATCATCATTTTCATTAATACCATGGTAGCCCACAAGACATCAAGCGAGTGTAATAGCATCCTATAAAGATATCTGGGTTCAAATAATATCGATGAGACCCAATGATGTCTCATCGATATAGAAGGGTCATCGGAGAAAGGAAGCGCCGATGAACTTCAGAAAAGACTCATCGAAGACAGTAATTCCATTGACAGAAGATATCGAGGAAAGAGGAGATGGTTTTCATCGACGGGAAAAGGTGTTCAAGGAGATAATACCATCGGTGTAATATAAAAAAGGACTCACCGAAAGGAATGATCTCATCAAAAGAATAATGTCGATCAGACAAAAGGAAGCTACATCGATAAAAGATATCGATGAGGAAATAGGTTTTGAGGAAGTTAAAAGGCATGCCTCCAATACGCATGGTTTCACCGATGCAACTTTATCAGTGGAAGATGATAAGGGAGGATAAAGAAAGGCTTCAATGAGAGAATAGATCCATTCACCGATAGGGCAAGGCGATTTCGATGGAAGAAGTGTTTCGGTGGAAAAAATAAAGGAGGTCACCGAAGCCCGCGGTTTCTTCGACATTAGCACGCAAGTCATCAAGCGGGTGTAATAGCAGCCTATTAAGATATTCGGGTTCAAAAAATATCAATGAGACCCAACGATGTCTCACTGATATAGAAGGGCCATCGAAGAAAGGAAGCGCCGATGAACTTTAGAAAAGACTCATCGAAGACAGAAATTCCATCGACAAAAGATATCGAGGAAAGCGGAGATGGTTTTCATCGACGGGAAAAGGTCTTCGAGGAGATAATACCATCGATGTAATATAAAAAGGACTCACTAAAAGGAATGTTCTCATTGAAAGATAATGTCAATCAGACAAAAGGAAGCTACATCGATAGTTTTTATCAATGGGAAAAGGTCTTCGAGGAGATAGTACCATCGGTGTAACATAAAAAGGACTCACCGAAAGGAGTGTTCTCATCGAAAGAATAATGTCGAGCAGACAAAAGGAAGCTACATCGATAAAAGATATTGATGAGGAAATAGGTTTCGAGGAAGCTAAAAGGCATGCCTCCGATACGCATGGTTTCACCGATGCGACTTTGTCAGTGAAAGATGACAAGGGAGGATAAAGAAAGGCTTCGATGAGACAATAGATCCATTCACCGATAGGGCATGGTAATTTTGATGGAAGAAGTGTTTCAGTGGAAAAATAAAGGAGGTCACTGAAGCCCACAGTTTCTTCGACATTAGCCTGCAAGTCATCAAGCAGGTGTAATAGCAGCCTATTAAGATATTTGGGTTCAAATAATATCAATGAGACCCAACAATGTCTCATCGATATAGAAGGGCCATCGAAGAAAGGAAGCACCGATGAACTTCAGAAAAGACTCATCGAAGACAAAGATTCCATCGACAAAAGATATCGAGGAAAGCGGAGATGGTTTTCATCGATGGGAAAAGGTCTTTGAGGAGATAATACCATCGGTGTAACATAAAAAGGACTCACCGAAAGGAATGTTCTCATCGAAAGATAATGTCGATCAGACAAAAGGAAGCTACATCGATAGTTTTTATCGATGGGAAAAGGTCTTCGAGGAGATAGTACCATCAATGTAACATAAAAAGGGCTCACCAAAAGGAGTGTTCTCATCAAAAGAATAATGTCAAACAGACAAAAGGAAGGTACATCGATAAAAGATATCGATGAGAAAATAGGTTTCGAGGAAGCTAAAAGGCATGCCTCCGATACGCATGGTTTCACCGATGCAACTTTGTCGGTGGAAGATGACAAGGGAGGATAAAGAAAGGCTTCGGTGAGACAATAGATCCATTCACTGATAGGGCATGATGATTTCGATGGAAGAAGTGTTTCGGTGGAAAAAATAAAGGAGGTAACCAAAGCTCGCAGTTTCTTTGACATAAAAACCCAATGGATATTAGATAGGATACAAGCGTTGAGAGTGCTTATCTGTCCCAGATAATTCATGAAAGGGACCTGGGCCGCAAGAATGTGAGATAAAACATGCATATATATATATATATATATATATATATATATATATATATATATATATATATATATATATATATATATATATATATATATATATATATATATATATATATATATATATATATATATATATATATATATATATATATATATATATATAAGGATATATATATGTATATGTGTGTGTGTGTGTGTGTGTCAATGAGAGGCTAAATATGAGGATGGATGACTGAATCAAGGTGAGGGTCTGATAATGAAAGTTCCCAGATAGGTATATACAAAAATATTAGACGAGGGGCCTCTCCTTGGGCTAAAGGATGGAAGAACTAAATGGGTATGAAGGAGAGGAAGAAATTCTATGATTTAGATTTATGTTTTAATGATTATATCTGACCATGGATTGAGCCTAACTACCTAAGTTGAAGTTTGGGAGAACAGATATATGGGCATATTTAAACTAAATGTTTGTCTGAGTATCTATACGTAAATGCAGGGGGCAGGAAGAGGAATAAATAAGGGGGTTAAAACAGAGTCAGGGCAAGAGAAACATATGGGGATGAAACGAGAAACATGCTAACGACCACTTAGGACATGAAAACAAAGGAGGGGGTTGCCTTAAGGTGGCACAGACAGGAGATTGATGCCATCAGCTCCCAAGTTGGCCAGCTCATCCGCTCTTTTATTGCCCTCCCTATAAATATGATTGACTATGAACCTATCAAAATCTATGCATAATTCAAGAGCTTTTGACAGCAAAGTATTTAGTCTCTAATTAGGCATACTACCTTTCCTTAGAGAATTGACAATTATAGCCGAATCTACTTCCATTTCCAAATTCTTAACTCCTAGTTTCCTACATAAATGTAGACCCTCCACCAGGGCCATAAGTTTCACCCAACTGTTGGTGTTGATGCCAACCGGAGAGGCAAGGGTTGCTAGCTCCTTGCCCTCCCAATTATGAACAACACATCCTATCCTTGCTTGCCCTGGGTTGCCACAGGATGCCCCATCAAAGTTTAGCTTCACCCAACCATTGCCTGGGGGTTGCCATCTGCATGCATCCCTTCATCGAAGACTAGCAATAGGACCATCTCCTACAAAGGGAGGAAAGGATAAGCCTTCCCAACGTTTTATCATCTTTTCATCCCAATAAGTGATAGAGGCATTCTTCAAAGTGTCTGATGACAGCCGGTTATTCATGAGCTGATTCTATCTTGTTAATGATTCTGGGAACCTCTAGTTTTTCATTCTTAAAGAGACGTCTATTTCTCTCCTTCCATAGTTCCCACATAATGGAGGAAGGAAGAGTTGTCCATAAACCTTCAAAGAGACAGCCACGCCTGAGGAGAGGTCATACCTTGAGCATTCCAAAGACGGTGTGGGGGAAGGCTGCAGACCATTCAAGTTTGTTGGTGAACCAGATCCAACATTTATGAGCAAAGGGGTAGTTAAGGAGGATATGATTGGTGTCTTCCTCATCTACCTCACAAAGAGGACATCTACTAGGGCCCTCATACCCCATTCTTCTAAATTTGTCTGCACTTAGGAGCTTGTTTTGAACTGCAAGCCAGGAGAAGATACCTGCCTTAGGCAGATAGTATTTATCCCAGCAAAGTCTCAAGGGAAGCTTAGTCATAGGTCTTAAAAATGATTTGGAGATGAGAGAGTACCCATCCTTGGAGTTGTGTTCTCCTCTTAGGGATCCATCCCAGATGAGCTTGTCCTCATTCTGACCTAAGGCAATGTTCCTTGATTTAAGAATAGCCATAAGTTTTTGTTTATCCCTTACCGGGATATCCTCATCTTCCTTCTCGATCCACTGCCAACCATCCCCATCCTCTGAAGGGGAGATATAGTTGTTTAACAGGGGTCCTCTATGAAATTCAAGAAGGATATGAGTAGCACCAAAGTCATGGATATTATCAATAGCCTTATATCCACCCCATGAATCTGACCAAAAAAGAGCTTTATCCCCGGACCCCGGGTTCCAAGTAAGTCTGTCAAAGATAATCCTGCTGCAGTCTAACATAAAATTCCATTGGCAGGACCCTCTGGGAGGGTTGGTTTCTCTGAAGATTTGGATAGGGTTCCCTCCATTAAGGTATTTTTGGTGCAGCAAGCGAGTCCATTTGAGGTGGGGGGTTATGAACATCCTTCAGCCCAACTTGGCACCCAAGGCTTTGCCCTGATCACAAAGGTTTTTAATGCCAATTCCTCCTTCTTCTTTAGGTTTGCATATCTTGTCCCAGCATATGAGTGAAATTTTATGATTGTCATTAGCACCTTGCCAAAAGAAAGTCCTGAGATGCTTGTTGAGCTCTGCAAGTTTAGAAGAAGATAAATGTTGACAGGAGAGCTGGTAAATGGGCATAGTTGAATAGACCGATCTAACCAAGGTTGCTCTACCTACAGATGAGAGTCATTTTCCTTTCCAAGTGTTAATCCTAGACTTGATTTTATCCACCAAGTTGTCCCATAATTTTGAGGGTCTTCTACCCTTGTCAAGGGGGATGCCTAGGTATTTGCAAGGAAGAGTTCCTTCACTAATCTCCAAGACATTGCTGGTCACTTTCCCTAAGGAGGGGTCTATGTTGAACATAAAAACTACAGACTTGGCCAGATTCACCTCTTGACCCAAGGCTAGCATATAGGAATTAAGGATGCCTTTGAAGGCGCTCGCTTCCCTTACACTTCCCTACCCAAAAAGCATCATGTCGTCGACAAATTGCTGGTGGGTAAAGGGAGGGAGGTCACTGGTAATGGGGATTCCTTGGATCCCACCTTCCTCTTTGGCCTTAGAGATGGATATACCTAGGGCTTTAGCCATGATGATGAAGAGGAAGGGGGACATAGGATCTCCTTGCCTGAGCCCTCTTGAGCTACTGAAAAAACCTTCCAGGGAACCATTAACCAGGACCGAGAATTTCAAGGTGGATATACATTCAAAGATTAGGTTGATCCAGGATTTTGAAAATCCAAAGGCCTCCAAGCATTTGCATAGGAAGCGCCAATCAACTTTGTCGTAAGCTTTGCTTTTGTCTAATTTGACTAGCATACTTGGGGCCCTGTTGAGATGGACCGAATGAATGGCCTCTTGGGCTATAATTACCCCATCATAGATTGATCTATCTGCTACAAAAATGGTTTGTTATTCACTGATGATAATGGGGAGAAGATTCTCGAATCTAGCTGCTAGGGTTTTGGTTAAGAGTTTGTACAGAGTGTTGCAAAGGGCTATTGGTCTGAAGTCATTAAAGCTTTCAGGATTCTCTTTTTTGGGGATGAGAGCTAAGAAGGCATTGTTGATTTCTTTGAGAATATTACCAGAGTTCGTAATACCTTCTAAGGCATCTGTGATCTTTGTCCCCATAAAACCCCAACGTTTTTGGAAAAAGCTAGTGGGGAAGCCATCTGGGCTTGGGGCCTTGTTGGGATTCATCTTCATAAGGACAGATTTAACCTCCTCCTCAAAGAATTTCTTTGACAGGATTTTGTTGTGGTCATCGTTAATGAGTTTTGGAAGATTCTTGATAATATTGAGTTGGCCTCTGAGGTTGGAGCCTTCAATATTGTTTAAGATTTTATCATAAAACCTTGTTGCCTCGGAGGCAATCTCATCCGGTTCAGACGGGATGGAACCCTGGCAATTCTTAATTCTAGAAATTCAATTGATCCATTGCCTCTACTTAGTACTATTGTGGAAAAACTTGGTATTTCGGTCCCCATCACTCAACCAAGTCTCCCTCAATTTTTGTTTCCAAAAGATCGCTTCATTTGAGAGTGTCTTTTCATACTCAGAGAGTAGAGCCTTTTCTTTGAGGAAGAGATGTTCATCCATCCCCTTCTCAAGAACCTCAATGTTAACATTCTTAAGATCATTTTCTATTAGGAGTTTTTTATCGAAAATATTTCCAAAATTAGTCCTGTTCCATTCTAAGAGCTTCCTTTTGATAAGCTTTAACTTGCTTGTGATAATAAACATCTTCGAACCAGAGAAAACAGAGCTTCTCCACCAGTTCTCAATTAAGTTTAAAAAGTTATCATCTTTGAACCACATGTTCTCAAATTTGAAGGGACGCTTTTTAGGGGAGTGATCAGATAATAAGATTAGTTGGAGTGGGAAATGGTCAGATCCTGCTAAAGGGAGGGGTTCTGCATTCAGGGTAAAGTTAAGCTCCAAGAGCCCTCCATGGATAAAGAACCTATCTAGTTTCTCAGCAATGTTACAGAAACCAAGCCTTCTGTTGTTCCAGGTGAAGGCATTATCTGCCATCTAGATTTCCAACAGAGAGTTCCTATTGATCCAATGATTGAAATCTACAGCCACTGGAGGAAGTTTGTTGCTACCTCCTCTTTTGTCTGCTACCTTAGTGATAGAATTGAAATCTCCCCCAATGATGCATACATCATTTGGGAAACTTCTGAGGAAAGACTCCAGCTCCACCCACACCCTAGCCTTATCCCTATTTTGGATAGGACCATAAATGTTAATCAATTTGAATCTTAGGTTATTTTTATAACTTACTACTTCTCCTCCCATACAATTTTTCTTAATATCTAAAGATGTAAACGAGATGAATCTAGAGTCCCAAATGATGGCTAAGCCCCCTGAGGCCCCTGAAGCAGGGGAGTGCTTTAGCTGTCTAATGCCTAGTTTTTTCTCAAAAAGGGCTATCTCAGAGGAGTTCATTTTGGTTTCTTGGATTAACATTATATCTAGTTTAGAATCAGAGATGCAACACTTTAAGATGCGCTGTTTGTTAGGGGCATTTAGACCCCTAACATTCCAAGTTATGATTTTCATGGCTCTATGGGGAGGAACTTCCCCTCCCCTGCATTAAAAAGACTAGATATTTTAGACTGGCCCTTGGCTTCTCCATCCTTTGATCTTAGTTCAACAAGGGATCTCCTACCTCTTCTCTTACTGTGTTTAGTGCAGTTAGGAGAGTCTTTGCTTCTATCAGAGCTGAGAATGCCTAGAGTATTTGGGTTATCATTTTCTAAGTTATCTAATGCTACAAAGAGTTCATCTGTTTCTAAGTCGAATCTAGTAACATCCACTAGATTTTTGACAAGGAGATCCCTTTGTCTTTCCAACTCCTCATCATCATAGATTTCATCAACCAATAGGTCAATGAGGTCGTTTACTACTTCTTCCCCTACAAAATTGGAAATGATTTTAACTTCCCTAGCCACTCGTTTACCCACCACATATTTTCTTTCGTAATTAAAAAATCTAGTTTCCATGGGTTCCATGGAATCCCTAGACCTCTAGAAGCACCATCAACATAAACAAAGTATCCCTTCCAATGTTTCCAATGACTTAATATCCTTTCACCTTCCTCCTTTCTAAGCTTGGTCTCTTGCAAAATTGGAAATGATTCTATAATTGGATCAAAAACAACCTCCAGAGATGGAGGGCAAACCTCTGCCTCCTTAAAGTCCTCCATACTTGAGACTAGAGAGATTGGTTGACCTTGTAAGGATGCCAATCCTAGATCTGGGGAAAGCCTATCTAGCTCTGCTGATTGCTTAGAGGCAATTAGTTCCATTAAAGGGGGAGACCCCAAGGGACTCAACTCTCTGGTGGAATGAGAGAGCTAGATGATGACATATTTGTCGGGCCGAGTTGCTCTTTCTGGGGGATAACCTCATTGATTTCACCATCTTCCAGATCTCGATCCCCCAAAAGAGAGTTAGCTATAGGTGAATTTATAGTTAGTAGTGAAGGAGGAGGGGAGCTAGAGGGCTTAACAAGGGAGCTATGAGGATATAGGTTCGAGGTAAGATGATTAGGGTTAATATAAATCTTATAGCCCTCTAGGGTAAAACTCCCTCCTTCCACGAATCTAAATGGAGCGCCATTAGACTTGAGCAACAATACAGGGAAAGGTTTCTCGGAGGGGATCTTCCTTGGCATAGAATCTTCGAAAGGACCATTATAAAAAGGTAATTCTAGGGTTAAACAGGATTTATCACATTTTAGAGTTATAGGCTCTAAAGATTTAATGTTAATATTCATATTAACGATTAAGAGCTGGTTAAAGAAGCTTAGGGCTGATTTTTTTACTTCTACAAATTTACCTATTTTGTTGCCTATTATTCTTAAAAAGTCATTATTGTGCAATTCTACAGTGAATTTATCAAGTGAAATTGCTCTATTAACCATGCAGGAATTGAATTGAGATGGGAGAAAGAGAGGTTTCCATTCCCAACAATCAAACCCTAGACCTTTAAATTTTAATATATCCCCATTAAGTAATGAATTTCTAAGATTCTAATTACCACATTCAATAGCTAAGATATTATCAGAAAGGATGTCAATTTTTACCTGGTTATTGAAGGAGGATGACACTCAATTAGCAATTTGTTCCGATGGGATCCCCTACCCTTTCCACCGAGCAAAGATCATTCTATCGCTGCAATGCATTTGATACCTAGCCTGGGTATAATTATCAATTTCAATGACCAACCTTTTAGGAGTAGCTGGGAAATTTGAAGGTAGATCCGACATAGGGTGCTTAATTTCCTTAGAATTATGACAGTCAGAGGTTTCCATATCCTCTGATAATTTGCCCAGGAATTTTTGTGGAGGAATGTAGTGAGCAGAGGAACTCTTTGGCTAGTTAGGTTTTACAAAACCCTCCTCCCGACAATGATTGGAAATCCTTTTGAGGTTGTTTGGTTGCCCTCATGCCCTTCTGCGGCTAACCAAATGCCAATCCTGATCCCAGCCCTTGTAAAGAGGAGGGGGAGCCCTAGCCGCATTAACCAAAGAGTATTTTGTTTTTCCAAAGAAGGCCTCTTGATCACGAGTCTGTGAAATGACCCTACCAAGATCCTTAGTCCTGGAGTTATTAGCCAGAACAGCGAATCGATTAGCAGAACCTCTGTAATTTCCCCGCTGCGGAAAGGAGAGCTCAAAAAATGATGATGCATTGCATCTCTTTTTCGCACGCAAAGACATATTCGTTTTTCACTAGGATCCTGATGCTCCTCTCCTTTCTTGTTGTTGAAGCTTTGTGAAAAAAAAATTGTATTTCTATCCCCATCTTGAAGCCAAATCTCTCTAGATTTTTGTCTCCAATAACATTCCTCTCTCATTGATATCTCAAAGAGTTCAGTTTTTAAAAGTTTCTCGCTTTCATATTCCTCTATTCCCATTCCATCCTTGATGATCTTGTCATTGAGATTCTCAAATTCCTTTTGCACTCTTATCTTCTCTTGAAAAATATTTTTGAAATGAGTTTTATAACATTCCTTCAGTTTCATCTTAACATACTTTAGTTTTCTGTTGATTTGAAAAATGTATGTATGCTCTTTGAGATTTACATCCTTCCACCATTTTGTAATAAGACTTTCCAAAATTGGATTTCTGAGCCACATATTTTCAAACTTGAATCGAATACCATATGAGATGTTGCTTTGAAGTGAATTCAATTGAACCAGGAAATGATTAGATCCAATGAGAGGGAGAATAGATACATCATAGAACTGCATTAGTTTATCCCAATTACCAACCATCATAAATTTGTCTAATCTTTCTACAATGTTGGTAAAGCATTTCCTCCGGTTGGTCCATGTATATATACCATTTGTTTCTTGTAAGTCCTTAAGGTTATTTGTATCAATGAAGTGCTGAAAATAATTTTGTACCATTGTTATTTTCCTAAGTCCTTTTTTTTAAAAGATATTTCTGGCAGCGTTAAAATCTCCTGCTAATAGTACTCTTTCCCCCACTAGTCCTTCCAGTCTATTTGATATTTGTGACCATAGTTCCTATATCTGTAGAGTTTGAGTTGGTCCATAGACATTGATTATGCTAAAAGTCTAATTTGTTTGTAGTATCGTGCATCTACTTGATACCCACCACATATTTTCTTTCGTAATTAAAAAATCTAGTTTCCATGGGTTCCATGGAATCCCTAGACCTCTTGAAGCACCATCAACATAAACAAAGTATCCCTTCCAATGTTTCCAATGACTTAATATCCTTTCACCTTCCTCCTTTCTAAGCTTGGTCTCTTGCAAAAGACAGGTGTCTATTTCTATTTTCTCTATTTGGCGCTTAATTAAACGTCGTCTATTAGGGGCATTTATACCCCTAACATTCCATGTTATGATCTTCATTGTGATTGGGGAAGGTTGAGCACCTTCCCAGAGCTTTTATTAGCTTTCCTATTCCTTTTATATTCTTGTATACCAGAGATGTTCAGTTTAGATTTGTTTGATGCTCTCTTCCTACTATTTCGTTCAAGGATCCCAGGGCCTTTATTCTTGGATTTGATTTGCTCCAACAAAATTTCTTCAATCATCGCTGCCTTTGTGTCCTCCCACTCTCTATTGTCATCCCCTTCTTCCTCCCCACTTGACAACACCTTATTTATTCCTTTCCCTTGCTTCCATTCCTTTACTGGATTTTGAGGGGTATTCACCTTCTTGCCCTCTTCAATGAACACGCTGGTTTTCCATTACTTCTCTATTATCCTTCTATCTTACTACCTCCAGATGTTGACATATTGTTTGTCTTAAGTCATCAATATCTTTTAGTAGCATTTCCAATTCTACTTCCTTATCTATATCTTGCATTGGTTGGGAATTATTATTTAATCCATCCATCATGTTTCCTTGGCTATGCTCCAAGAATTATGTTGTTTGTTCTCCTATCTTCTTCTTTTAAGGGAGCTTTGTTCTATATCTCTACTTTTTGTATTTTTTCCCCTTGTTTTATGCCTTTAGTCTTGTTATATGTTTCTAGTTTTTTAGAGTATGAGGTTCCTTCAAGCATTTTTTCTCTGGTTAGGAAACGATCTAGAAAATTCTCATTCAATATTTTAACTTGTTGGTTCCACCTGCTCCCTTCTGTGACAATTTCTAGTTCATTATATATTCCCAATTGCATATCAATTTCTACACAAATCTTTGTTAGAAGTCCCTTGTTTCCCCATTTAGGAAATCCTCATGTATTCCTATGAATGAACCTAATGTATCTCTGATTCTCATGATTGCTTCACCACTCCAATATTCTATCGGCGGACCCTCCAAAGTAATCCATTTTAAGGCTTTGTTAATCTTAAAACTCTTCGAGTCAAAAATTGGGATCCAGTTTGTTTTAGCGAAACTAATACCCTTAAATAAACTAAGACTACCATATAGTATCTCATGTTTTAAGTATAAGTTTATGCATTCAAAAAAAAAATAGCCATTTTGAAGAGGGTGAATTCTTACCTTTTTTGGGTATTTCCCTTTCCACAATTTAATTATTTCTTTAGAAGTCCCTTCTTCTTCTTGTTCTCCTCCCCATTTAACGATTAAGGCAAGCTCTTTCAATCTATTGACCGTTGTAGCCTTAAGGTCTCAAGGTATAACAAAAGCCTGCTACCCAAATATTTTTTCTTCCAGATTTTCCTTTATAGCAATTTTTGTTTCACTATTCCTTGATCTTTCTTCCATCCTCTTTCCTTAGGGGCTTTTAGAGCTCCATTTAACACTCCTTCCATTCTTCGACCTTGGAGAGGGTTTAAGCTCTGTATTTTTTTATTTTCCCAACTTTGTCTGCCGTGTATTATCCTTTTAGGCCCCACTAACCAATATTTTGAGTGCATTCGAAAGCTCTAGTTATTGATCAGTGGGCCTCCACCCATGGGAATCTTGTTAGTCCCCGTCGGTTCTTGAGGCCATTTATGGCTTCTTCATGTCTGTTAGTCTGGACATTCTCTGGAGAAACCCTCTTCATTCCACCTCGGGTGGAAACCCCCTTTATATTGATGCCCAAATCTCTTATATAGTAGGTTTGAGGTAGAGGATACATTCCTCCCTGTACTCCTTGCATAACGCAGATCATGCCTTCCCCTTGTTTGTTTAAATTCTTGAAACTGATTACTCTTCCTTCCCTTATTATCAGGTCTCGAGACTAACTTTTTCCGTTGTCATTCTAAACCCTGATAAGATTTCCTTTGGTGTCTATTTAAGATATAGAATGCCAATTGATTTCCATTTCCCCTCAATAATAGCATATCTCCAAAAGCTGTTGCTCTACTGTGAGTGTACCCATGATCGCCTCCTCCACACCGTTTGCTTGTTAGAAACGAGGAAAACTCCTGCCAGGGAAACATTTTACAGCAGAGAACATCTTAAATAAAATATATTATTTATTTTACATTGATTGAAACTTTTGATAGGTTGTAGCAAATCGATTTTATGTGGAAGAGAGTCAAAAGGATTTGCCAGTTTGATTAAGGACAGAATGCAACCACGTGAGCGGAAGTATCTCTGGTATAGTTTATATGTTCTCAATGCTGAGAAATGAAAATAATAATAATTACTACTATTTGGAAATTACTTGTTTCCAAGACTGTCATGGTATCGTAGTATTATTTTGTCTTCTCGGGTAGTTAATATTCGTTTGGTCGAGCTTACAAGTCAGACAGAGTGCACCCACGTGAACGAAAGTGCCTAAATTGTTATATAATAATAAAAATATATATAAATATGTCCTTTTCTAAGTGAGCGCAGAGTAAGGTGAACGAGAATTATATGTAATATTTTTTTTCCTTATTCTTTCGTATTCTACAATTATATATAATGTATGGAAAAAACATGATCGAAGCAATATATATATTTTCTTAGGAATCCGGGTAGAGAAACGTTCAATTCCTTAAACGGCGGATGCGCATGGATGCTATACTCCTTCGTTTTGTATAATTTAAACTTACCCTTGATGAATTTTTTGTTTTCTCTAAATTAATATATAAGTTTTTAATAAACATCATTTTCTCTCGGTCAATATTTATTTTAAAAACATTTATGATATAATTGAATTAGGTGGATGTTTATTTTCATCATTATATAAATTTTATGTAATATTGTCAAAGATCATTTTAATTGTTTATAATGTTTATTTTCGTGTATTATATTACAAGAGAAAATATCTAGTAGTGGTCCATCCTAAGTTCATGCATCCATAGTTCTTAATTGTTACATCGGATTTTGACAAGAAAATTTGGGTATCTTCATATATGATTGAAAACTTACAGCTATTGTTTCAACTTTTGGGTAGTCACAACAAATGCAAGAGGATTCGTTAAATCCACAAAGGTCAAAAAGTGGTTATTTAAAAGTGACACCCAATATCCACACATAGATGCCCTCGTAGCCATTCACTTCTGCTGCCAAAAAAAATAAAAAACCGGTCCTATTAATAATCATATTTATAGGTATATATATTTACACCATCAAATTATGTTGCTCATTTAGTAATATATTAAATTCATTTTTAATGTATAAAGTTTGGTGGTGTTATTTTCCTATTCCAACTACCATGTCAACAACCCGTATTGGCATGAACCAAACTCCTCACAAAAGCTAGTTTATTGTCACTTAACCAATTCAACTTAGTTCAATGCAGAATAAATAACCATAATCAACGGTTAAGTAAAATCCAATAACACATAAAGCACAAGACAAGGGAAAGTTTGATAACGGAGTTCACAAGACTTTGGCTATGTCTTTGGATCCACTCGAACACTAATCATTCTATTCCTTCTCCTGCAAGATGCTGGGACCTTCTCCCAAGTGTTACACAAAGAATTACCTTCTCCTTAAGCAAGGATTCAAGATGGCATCACACACCTATGACCTTACTCCAAATATCAGAAGGACAAACTCTTTACAAAGCAAGCTTTACATAGCTTTCCCAAACTCCTTACTTGGATGACTTCGATCAAAAGATTTTCTCTTAGAATGCCTTTACAAAAAGACTACATCCCCCTTTTTATACATAAATATTAGCCAAAATTGGCTCATAACCATTAACCCTCCAAAATAACAAACTACCAGAATAACCCCCTTAATATAATAAAACAAAACCAACTCAAACCCCCCTTAACCATTTTTCAATCATCATTGTTTTGATATATATGCCAGTTGGATTTTATAGTTTTTTTCGCTGAAGGCGTCTCCTACTATGGAATGCATCGAGCTTATTTTGTTTATCAATGGTAGACATGCTCAGTAAAGGCCTGCAAGACGATCGGGATTATCGTCACCGTTCACGCGAATTATGTTAACGCAGGCGGGTAGATAGGCGGTGCTACTGCTACCTACTTTACAGAGACTGTTGCTTTTTGAGTTGTATGTATTGTCACATCCCTATCATAGATGACAATGCAGGTGCGGGAAAATAAAAAATTATTATCGGGTGTAACTTTAGTCATCTGTTTCTATCCTCGATGAGTGTCCTGCTTGCCATTTCACATCCACTATAATGTTAGAAGAACAAATGAAATTTTTGCACTAAGCAACTTGCGTGTACTTGGTCACGGCTTGTCGGAAATCTTCAATATTAATAGATTACTATGATAGTTGTACAATGCAGCCAGATATTTTTAGCGGATCGTTGGCATGTTGCTTAGCCCCATGCACTCCAGTTAAATATAGTGACATTCCCCAAAACAAACAGAAAGTAGAAACATGGGGGGACTTATAGAGTTAAGTAAATAGTGGTACCGACTAAACAGTATTAGGAACAGAGTTGTGGCCAAACGTGTGTCTAAATTGGCGTTGCTTTAGGAACTCGGAGCACATGATGAAGGTTTTTTCGCCACCCGTTTCTCCCTCCTCCCGCAAAACACATCAAGTCCTCGCTCATTAAGCGTCAGGGGGCGCCAAAGTAGCCAAAGGATGGTCCTATATCAGAGGACAAGGTAGACCTTTACGGTGCAATGTTGTACAGGTTTGCGAAATTCTATTGAATGTCTCCAACGAGCCTGCATGTTGACTTTGAAAACATCTTTATATTTTTCCTACAGATCACTTTATTGGTTAATCATGTCCGATTTATTTCATCTTGACAAAATAATTTTGGGTCATCATTTTAGTGGAATGGCGTGGTCACTCTTTACTTAGTTTAAAGGAAATCATCAGCAGATTAGAAAACCATTGATGAACTGTGATTTATGAGATCATCGAGGAGGCAATATTGCATATTTTCGTGAATTTCACAACCTCAACTAAATTAGCACCAATTATCATTCTCTCTCTCTCTCACACACACACATATATATATATATAATTTGAATGACAAAATATTTACCATACAGCCTAAAGTTCGATAGGAGTTTTATATAACAAGTCAATGAAAACCATGCTTAAACTAATGACCTAATTTCTCACCAACACTAACCATAATATTCCAATTTGAATAATTGTCGTCCTTTTGATCAATTAGATATTGTCATTGTAGACGTCTAAAAATGGTCAACGCTTGCGGAGTCATACTTTAACATTTGTGCATTGCCTTATTTTAGGGTTTTTGCGTCGCATTAACATTTCTCCTATGATTCACACTTGGTCTTTATCATTTGCGAGCATCGAGTCATTCTTCTGCATTCTTCATTTGTCTCGCTTTCGAATTTGGTCTTGTCGATAGCAATATTTGTCATGATTTTTGTCGATCTTATCTTGTCGCATCAATGTGCGTGCTCGTTTGTCATATTTTGACATCGTTAATTCGATTTCATTTTGGACATCATCAATCCTAATTAGGGTTTTGTCCTATTATCAATCTTGTCATCTTGCGATCGATTTGACATCGATCGTTGTCGTTTTCAATCTTGTCATCTTGCGATCGATTTGTCATCGATCGCGGTCATTTTCAATTTTGTGATCGATTTGTCATCGATCGTCGTCTTTCTCAATCGTGTCAATTTGGATCAATTAGTCATTGTTCCTCGTCAATTGGCGCACTTATCAATCAAATCGTTTGTCAAGCATTGGTCCTTTGTCAGTCAAAATCATGATCAAATCGAATCGATATCAATGATCCTTTTTCAAGACCTAATTGTCATTCTTGCATTTTCTAATTCATCTTCTAGGGTTTCATGATTTATTCATTTAACCTTGTTTGTCATTTCTCCCTCTAGGTTAAATAGTTTATTTATCCTAAGTCTTCTTATCACAATTAAATGTTTATTTAATTGGCTAATTAATTCTTCCCTCTTTGTGAATTAATTAATAAATGAAAAATTGTTAATTAATTCACTTAATTCCTAATTTCCTAATTTTCATCAATTTCTAATTCCTAATTTCCTAATTTCTATTTCATCTAATTTTCAATTCTCTCCTATTTTCCTCCTAGTTTCATGGGAATGACATTTCAAGTTGTCATAATTTGTCATAATTGACAATCAATCAATTTTGACATAGAAATTTGTCATAATTTTGTCATAATTATCAATCAATCAATCTTGCATAGAAAGTGCAAATTTGTCATAATTTGTCATAATTGACATTCTTGATTTGCAATTTCCATTCGAATCTCTTCATGCTAATTTGATCTTTTCTCCAATTTGTCTATAAATTGGATGAATTTCTTCAATTAAGATCCCTACCTGGTCAAATCAATCACGCTTCGACTATTCTTGCGCTACAATCTTGTCTACTTGCTTTCACATCATGCTTATGCACTAGTAGGTGAGATCCACAAACAAATCTATTTGAAGGAGAAAGAAGGACAATGGAGCCACATGAAGAAGACATTTGCATTTGGTTTGCTTAGTTTTCAATCTTGCATGTCTTGTTTTCATGTTTTCATTGAGTGTAATTAGGATTGGTCATTGCAATTGAGTTTTCATGATTGAACTAGTCTAATATTGATTTGCTTTGATGATTTCCACATTTCCTATCTACATTAATTGGTGAACCCGATGTGAACTAACCCCCTAACCATGCTTTTGAGTGCTTTTGAGATGATTTGCAGGTGAAAAACCCAAGAAACAGGGTAATGCAAGCCTTTCTAGGCACTTTTGCGCCTATGTAGGAGCAATCTGCGCCTGTGTCAAGCATTTTGCGCCTATGTTAAAGACTTATGCGCCTGTGTCAAAGGGATCTGCGCTTGTGTTGCATCATTCTGCGCCTGTGTTACATCATTTTGTGCCTGTGTAAGTCCAGAAACAGAGGTAAAAAAGCAGTGTTTTTACTTGCAAATTGGTTTGTTTTGCATTTTGTTTCTGCTTTTTGGTTTTATGGTATTGATTCTTTCTGCAGCACCTTGGCATTATGCATGGCAAAGACAAAGATGAAACTACTAATGAATTTTATGCAGGTTCGATAGTCAAAGATCAAGCATATCAAACTTCTAACTTGGTGGTTTTGCAGGTTGCCTTGGACTACAACTAAAATTTGTGTTTGTAATTAATATTTAGGCACCTGGTATGATTTCTAAATAGGATGGAATGAACGTATGTTTGCTTTGATTGTTGAGTTTGACATTGGAGTAGGAGAGTATGCTCTCATCCTTATTAGGGTGATCAGAAATCCAGATCTCCAATACCATGCTCATGTTTTTGATTGTGTGCCACCTTGAGAGGGCCTACCTTCCCGACCATTTGCTTTTGCAAGCAAGTGACAATCGTGAGAAGGGAATGACCCAAAGTGAGTACGGCTAGAATACCTTGGCATTCTAACTCACTATAAATAAATACCTGATGAGTGAAAGCTTTGAAGGAAGGGTTACGTGGGAATTGTAGTTACTTGGGAAGTGATGACCCTTGAACTCTTTCTCATATCAACATCTAAGTAGGACCTCACGGTCTAAATCGTGCTTGCGCAACTACATTTGTTTAGTATCTTGGTGGGCTTAATGTCTCAATCACGCTTGTGTGACACCAAGGAGTAACACTTAACAGAAATCTTTACTAAACACCTTGTATTTAGAGGCCAAAAATCCTTCTAGTTGCTTGAGAAGGACAAGTTCGGATACTTGGAAGAGATACTAAGTTCGCCATGGGGAGATTTCCATGGGGACTGATGCTTGGCTGCCCTGAGAAGTGAGTGTCGTGGAGGGGAGCTCGTGGGGTCAAGCATTTATGTATTCTCCTTGAATCTCATAACAAGTCTACCTCTCAAGTACCTACTGTCCTTGCCATCCATAAGAAATGTGTGAATGAGCATGATTGTCTTGAGTCTAAGTTAAAATATCTTGTCTTCTTTACTTGTCAAAAGTTGAATTGTATCTCATTTCAAATACAAGACAAATTGATTCAAAACAAGGTTAAACACAAGAACATTTCATCCAACAAAGTTCAAAACACCTTCAAACATGGTTGTCAAACATTGTTCAAAATCTTGTCTCAACATTCATGTCACTTAGATTTAGGTTCATCCTAGGTTTGCTTTTTGCAAATTCATTGTCAATTACCAAGGTTAAGTTTCACCTAGGTCATACTCCTTTGCATATCAAAAAGGGTCATCCATTTTGCATGTGTCCTCTTGCATTAGAGTAATACCATTTCACAATTCAAACTTAGGTTGACATTGTCATACATTTGCATTTGCATACCCTAGGTCTCTTCATCAAGCTTAGGTCATTATCATATCATATTAAGGTCATTTGCATAGTAATTGTCCCTTTGCATATAGTGTCAAAACTAGGTTTTGTCATACTTGAGTAATCCAAATCTTTGATAAACCCTAAGTCATTGTTAGGAGGTCTAGACCTTATCAAACCTTTTCTCTTCTTGTCATCAATGTCATTTGGTCAAACCTAGCTTAGTATCCAAGCATATAGGGGAGACATTGTCATTTTGTCCTTTTGTCACTTGGTCCTTTTGTCCTTTGAGGTCTAGACATCATTTCAATTTCCTAAGGGTCTCTTTTTAGATTTGCATTTCAAAAGTTTGTCAAAATCTTGAAAAAATAACCAAAAACATAGGTTGCACTCTTGCCATAGATTGCGTTTTCATCTATTTAGTTTGCATTTAGTTGCATATCATATATTATCCTTGAAAATTTCCAAAAATATTGCATTTGCATAAGTGACATGCCTGTTGAAACAAGGTCAAAATCTAAAAAGATGGGCGAACCAACGTATCAACCCATTGACAACATATCAAATTCACAATTTCAAACTAGTCAAACAGTACAAATTGAAGGTTTATCAAACACATCATTACCACCATATGGAATGGTTCAACTTGGACCACCTCCATTATATGAACCAGTATTTGTACCCATGAAACTAGGACATGGGAGTGTTCCACCAACACCAAGAGGAAATGCACATTTCGATTGGAATCAACCAAACCTGCAACATGAAATTCAAACATTACATGAGGAACAAACTCTTTCACAAGGATTTGGTTCAGATCAAGGCATTCAACAGGAGGCAAATCCAAATGTCCAACCAGATTCTTCATTAGATTCTGATGCTTTTGATGATGTTGACATGTTCCTTCAAGATCCAAAGTTGACGAAAAAGATGGATAAATTCTTGAACAAAGTCTTCAAGATGTTCCCACAAAAATATCTTGACATGATGAGTAATGTGACCTCCTCAAGTGAGCAAATCAATGTGCAAAAACAACAAGGCAATGAGTTGTTAAGTTTCTCTCCGCATCCAAATGAAGAACATGTGCAACAAGAAACTCAACCTACCTTGATGAGTAAACGTGCTTCAAAGGCATTGACAGTGACTATTCCTCAAAAGTCACCATTTGAGACAATAAATAATCTATTATTTAACACAACACCTGTAACACAAGATCAAATGAAGACCACGCAAATATTGACAGCTGTCCCTCAACAAGAAGTGGTTCCTCATATGCATAAAATTGGATCAAAATCTAAGATGCAAGAAAGCTTCACGACTGGAATGCCTGATATCACCAATGTCCAAAACAGTTCCACAATGCAACAAAGTTCCTATGTCCCGTTAAGCTCAATATATTTGCCAAACACTATTGTGACAGATCCTTCGATAATGGCGACACAAAGAGCTACAGATAATGGTTTGCACCAACAACAAATGTTGCAACAATTGAGTAATACACAAAAGGTACAATCGAATGCGCAAACAAACAATGTACAACAACAACAATGTCGCATTCGACAACAAGTTGTAGCGCCTTCTGCCCCATTACAGGTTAATGCAAACTTGCAACCACCACAATGGATTGGACAAACAACACAGCAAGTTAATGCAAGTGCCATACCCCATCTTAAGGAGAAACAACAAAAACCACCCAAACAAATTTTTTTGCAAATGATGGGATTTACACCACGATAACAATTGGCACAAAGTTAGCAAAGTCCGATTCGTCAGCACCAACAACAACATGTGTCTCAATATGTGCCAAGACAAACAAGCCATCATACTTCACAACCACAATTCACGCCTATGCAATATCAACAACACACTCAATTGCAATATCAACCTAGACTACATACGATGATGCCACCACAAGAAGCAAAGCAACAAGGTCAATATCAAGGCATGGCACAACCACAACAACAAGAGGTGTACCAAGAACATTATATGCCGGAGACACCAAAGACGGCAATTTCAGAGCATCAACAACCGATCGGAAACATGATGTATCGTCAAAGAGTACCCACCAGGATTAATGATGGACCTCCAAAATCTGATATAATTGCGCAACAGCTTGAGAAGTTGCAATGACAAGTTGACGCATTAGAAACTAAAGGAACAAAGAAGTTGTACACAGATCAAGATTTATGTCCTAATCCATTTGACAAGAGCTTATACATGCCTCCATTCCCTAAACATTTTGAGGCACCTAATTTTGAGAAATATAAAGGGAATGGCAATCCAAAAGATCACATTTGAGCATTTTTCGCGGCATGTATTGAAGTGAGTTATGAGGAAACATATTTAATGCACTTATTTGCACGAAGTCTCACGGGACAAGCCATGGATTGGTATTCGCATCAGCCAGGAAACATAAAGACTTGATCGGAACTGGCTCAAAAGTTTATATCTCACTTTGCATTCAACATTGGCAGTGACGTGACCATGTCAGATTTATGCAACACCAAGCAAAAGCAAGGTGAGCCATTAGTGACTTTCTTGCAATGATGGCAAAGCTTGTATAGTCGTTCTTCCCTAGATATACGTGAAGAACAACAAGTAAATTTGTTTATCCAAAATTTGGTCCCAGAAATGATGTATGAACTCAAATTGAAAAGTCCTCGTACTATTGAGAAACTCATTAAGAAAGGGATGAACATTGAAACTGCCCTTGTAGCTAAAGGAATCATTAAGCTCAACAAAGATAGTGACAACACAAACAATTCTGGGGACCGAAATAGATTTTGGTACAAAAACAAGAATGTCACTAATGATGGAGTTGTTGATGCAAGAGCGGTGAATGCAAATCAACCCCCATTCACAATAAAAAAATTGAGTGCTCCTAATATGTCAACTATGGAACAAAATCAAACACCAGCGAGCAATGTTACTCAACAGCCGCAATACCAACAGCATCCTCAACAATATAATCAACAATAAGGTCAGCAACAAAACCAGCAACGAAGACCTTTCTGATCAAGGGATGGGCCTCCTCGACAATTTATGCCATTGGGAGAGCCTATTGAGTCAATAATGAAACAATTAATACAACCCAAATTTATCAAGTTACCAGATATCAAGGCAGAACCAGTGGTAAAACCGCATTGGTGGAATGATAATGCATATTGGGAGTACCATCGGTCAAAAGGACATAAAACCACGTCATGTTTTCAATTGAAACATATGATTCAAGACTTGTTAGAGCAAGGAGTAATTGAGGTAGATCCGCCCAACGCGACCTCTAACACTAATCATACAATTTTCAAAACTCCTTTGCTTGATCATGACAAGGGTAAAGCATCTTCTTCAAACTCTACCCAAACAGCAAATTATGCAAATACTAGTTATAACAATGTCATCAATTGTTTTCGAGCATCAAATGAGTATGTTGCCACCCTAAGAATAAAGGGACAAGATCCTTCTTGCGCAGTCACCACTCGTCAATTCAAAATAGTCCTGAAAGGAGCTCCTGCAGTTCCTCCCAAACCAACTCCTGCAAGTCAGTATAATCTCTTGGATCATCTAGGAAAGACACCTGCACAAATATCAATCCTTGAGTTGTTGAAAATGTCCCCCATGCATCGTGCAGTCCTAGATAAAGCTTTAATTGAGTCCACTGTCCCGACAAACATTGATGTTGACCAGTTTCAAGCCCGAATTGGACATCTAGCTGTTTCCCAAAATGTCGCATTTTCTAATAATGATATCTCACCTGATAAGCTCCCTCATAGTGATCCTTTACACCTTGAAGTCTTTGTCCATAATTGCAAAATCCGACAAATCTTGATAGATGGCGGAGCGGGTCTTAATATTTGTACCTTAAGAGTGGTCATTGGCCTTGGTTATACAGAAAATGACATTGATGCTTCCAGAAGAATAACAATCAAAGCATATGATGATGCTGAGCGTCCATCTAAAGGGATAATTACATTACCTATCAGAGTCGATCCAGTGACAGAAAACACTTTCTTGCAGGTCTTAGACCTCGATCTCCCTTACAATATGATTCTTGGTCGTCCATGGATCCATGCAATGAAAGTAGTTCCATCCACATATCATCAATGTTTAAAATATCCTTACAATGGAACTAAGATAACAATTCCAGGAGATCCTAATCCATTTCAATTTTGTGCTACTCTAAAGGATTCCCCTCAGCAACAAGTCCCAGTCAATAGAGAGGCCCACTCACACAGTTATGTGGATCCTAATGAATTGTTAGATGTTGTCAAAGGAAAATTGAAGATACAAGACCAAGGATGCGGAGAATATTCAATGGATCAAACATTCCTCATTGGGAATTTACCAATATCTCCAAAATCGTATGGCAAACCACATTTGTTGCAAAAGGAACCTAAGGTAGTTATTCAATATCAGCCTCCCACTACATTTACAAGATGGGGTGAACTTGACAAAGAAACTTTAGATGATGATGTCATAGATTGGATTTATAAGGATCCAACTGAGACCCCACCTGTCTGGTTGCCGGTGGAACGATACAGCAAAGGATTTACTATGTTGCAGAAGAAAGGATATGATGGTTGCAGTGGCTTAGGCCAGGACAAGAAGGGAAGGCTAGAACCTGTTATACCCAAGATGCGACCTCCAACTTTAGGGTTAGGTTTTGTACCATTGCGAATTGGATCCTCATCTACCAAAGTGACCATGTGTGGAAAGGGGCATGACTCTGATGATGAAATAACACCTCAGGATACCGGACCCGAAACTGATTCTAATGAATGCGAGTGGAGTTCTTTTTCTTCTAGCTCCTATGCCCTTGACAATGTTTTCCTTGACCCTGATGATTTGCCTATGGAAGACAAACATGAAATAACTCCTCTTCCCAAAACATGTCCTAATGCTTGGATAGAGTCATTCTGGGACCCAAGCTCTGAATCAGACACAAGCAGTTTAGATAGTGATACCACAGATGTTTGCATCTTTACCATCTCAGTCCTCTCCCTCCTTAAAATCGATGATGACATGCTCCTCGTCTATCCCCAGCTTATCCAACATGACCAACAAGAACCACTCACATTGGATTGTTTTCAAAATGACGAAGCAATTGCAGAATCCCTTGGACTACGAGAAGGCATACCACAAGGTGATCATAAGGCAAGATTTGCTATTGATCTGGATTCCACAGCATATTTTGGGGAGTCAACTCCATCTTCCAGTCATCAAAATGAAAAAAGAAAAGAAAAAGTAAAAAATCAAAAAGATAGGTCTTTGAGTGAAAACCGTAAGGCACTCTCTGATCATGCAAAAGTAAAAATAAAAGACGTACCTGCGGGTGAAAACCTCTCTGAGGCGCCCAAAGGTGGAAGAGTGGACATACCCCTATCAAGTCAGGATAAATCAACATTGCTTACAGAAATGACTGAGGAAATCAATTTGGGTACACCTGACAACCCTAAGGTCATTCATTTCGCCGCTTCTCTATCAAAACAGGAAAAGATAGATTTTGTCAATTTCTTTCTTGAGAAGAAGATCAGCTTTGCATGGTCCTATGCAGATATGCCTGGCCTTGATCTAGAATTAGTCCTTCATCACTTGCCATTAAAAGCAGATGCCAAGCCTGTCAAACAAAAACTCAAAAAGAGGCATCCCTAGGTGGCTCTTTTGGTCAAGGTAGAAATGAAAAAATTACTAGATGTGGGCTTTATTAGACCCATTGATTATGCAGACTGGATTTCAAATTTAGTACCAGTTAGCAAGGTAACTGGGGGCATCAGAATCTGTACGGATTTTAGGGATCTTAATAAAGCATGCCCTAAAGATGATTTTCCACTGCCAAATATCGACATCATAGTTGACATGACTGCTGGATATGAGATGCTCTCATTGATGGATGGTTTCTCTGGCTATAACCAAATTCACATTGCTCCTAAAGACCAACATAAGACTGCATTCACCTGTGCTTGGGGTACCTACTGTTGGAATGTGATGCCCTTTGGTCTTAAAAATGCAGGCGCAACATATCAAAGAGCGATGACGACAATTTTCCATGATTTCATGCATACTTTGATGGAAGACTATGTTGATGACTTATTATGCAAATTTGTCACTAGAGATAGTCATCTAGCCATCCTGGGCCCAATCTTTGACCGAATGGCGACCTACAAGCTCAGACTCAATCCAAAGAAGTGTGTCTTTGGTCTCACAACCGGCAAATTACTAGGGTACATTGTTTCTCACAGAGGCATTGAAGTCGACCCTGTCAAGGTTAAAGCAATAATGGATATGCCTCCTCCTTCCAATCTCCAGCAATTAAGAAGTCTGCAAGGAAAGCTACAGTCAATCCACCGCTTTATAGCTCAATTGGCAGACAAATGTCATCCATTCCAGCATTTATTGCATAAAGGAGTCACTTTTAAATGGACTGAGCAATGCCAATCAGCATTTCAAGCTCTTAAGGACTATTTGTTGTCGCCACCTATTCTAATGCCTCCTATAGAAAGAAAGCCATTTATATTGTATATTTCTGCAACTGAAACGGCACTAGGAGTTCTCTTGGCCCAACAGGATGAGAACGGCAAAGAACAAGCTATTTATTATATCAGTCGGACACTAGTAGGCTATGAGCTGAATTATTCAACTATTCAGCAGGCATGCTTAGTAGTGGTATTTGCAACACAAAAACTCTGACACTATATGTTAAATCACCACACATTGTTGGTTGCAAAAATTGATCCCTTGAAATATTTGCTTAGCAGAGCAGTTTTGACGGGTCCCCTAGCAAAGTGGGTTATGATCCTCAGTGAATTTGATATTGATTATATGGAGTGAAAGGCAATAAAAGGACAAGTCATAGCAGATCAACTTGCAGAGGCTCCTATTTATGATGATCATCCCATGTTGACAGATTTTTCGAATGAATCGATCTTTGCTCTCACATCTTCTAATGAATGGAAGTTATACTTTGATGGATCCCATACCAAGTTCGGGTCCGGAGCAGGCATATTGTTTATCACCCTTCAAGGTGATGCTATTCCCAAGTCCTACAGAATAACTTTCCATTGTACCAATAACATTGCAGAGTATGAAGCACTGGTCACAGGACTCTGAGTAGCGGTCCACTGGAATATCACACATTTGCAAGTCTATGGAGATTCTCAGTTAGTCATCCGACAAGTGAATGATGACTATGAAACAAAAGATGAAAAGCTTATTCCTTACAAGCACATGGTAGATTTCTTCAAGACAAAATTCACAGCTATCCATTTCAGTCAAGTTCCAAGAATTCAAAACAAGTCGGCAGATGCGATGGCTACGATTGCTTCCATGTTGAATATGCCCCACAATATGGACAAATGTGAATTTTTGGTCGAACTGTTGCTTGTCCCTTCTTTTGACATTCCGACAGCAGATGTGATGTGCGTTCTTGTTTGTCCTAACCCCCCATGGTACAATGATGTATATCAATACTTAAAATCTGAAACCTTACCACCTAACCTTTCCACTAACCAACGTCGAGCTTTCATCCGACAGACAGCCAAATATGTCATCATTGCCAACACCCTTTACCGTCGTTCCTTTGACCATACCCTCCTTAGGTGTTTGGATTCTGATGAAGCACAAACGTCTTTACACGAGGTTCACGATGGTATATGTGGGGGCCATTTCAATGGTCTGAGCTTAGCCAAAAAGTTGATTCGTGCTGGGTATTATTGGCCCACTCTAGAAAAAGATGTTCGCGATTTTGTTAAAAAGTGCTACAAATGCCAGATCCATGGAAATTATATTCATGCACCAGCCCAAGAGCTTCATTCTGTCATATCTTCGTGGCCCTTTTCTTAATGGGGATTGGATCTTATTGGCAAGATTCACCCGACATCTGCAAATGGACACAAGTTTATCATTACAGCCATAAAGTATTTTACAAAATGGATCGAAGCTATCCCCATGACCTATATCACTGGTGTGCAAATTTCAAAATTCCTATTGAATTATATCATATGCAGATATGGGGTTCCCCTTTCCATAGTCACAGATAATGGTCGTCCCTTCAAGAATAAAGATGTCAAGGAACTCTGTGAAAAGTTTCATATCCAACACCATTTCTCTAGTCCATACTATCCACGGGGTAATGGGCAAGCCGAAGCATCAAATAAAACCATTATCAAGATCCTGAAAAAGGTTGTCAATGATGTTGATCGAGATTGGCATGTACAGTTGAATCCAGCACTATGGGCTTATTGCACTTCTATCCGCACACCTACTGGCGCCACACCTTATTCCTTGGTGTATGGTGCAGAAGCCATTTTACCCTTGGAAGTGGAGATTCCTTCTTTGCGTGTTTCCTTGTAACATCTAATTGATGATGAGACACACAGAGTCTCTCGGTTGCACCAGCTTGAGATGTTAGATGAGAAACGTCAAACAGCCCTAACACATTTGCAAGCATATCAATACCATCTCCGTCGCTCTTATAATAAGAAGGTCAAAGGGCGACACTTCAAAGTGGGAGATCTAGTTTTAAAGGCAAACCCCAAGAATGCACAATCTACTGACATCATCAAAGGCAAGTTTGAACCTAATTGGGTTGGGCCTTTCATAGTGACTGCAGCCTATGGCTCGGGGGCATACCAGCTTGCCACCCCAGAAGGTGAACCTTTGTCCGATCTTGTAAATAGCATGCACCTTTGCAAGTACTGGGCATAATTTTCTATCAGCACTTCTTCAAGTATGATCCTGAAAAAATACAAAAAAATCAAAAAAAAAAAGAAGTACCAAAAAAAAAAAAAAGAGAAAAAGAGAAAAAAAGTAAAGAAAAATGATTCGCCCTCTAGTGAAAACCTAGCAAACAGGCACTTTGGGCAAGTACCATGGTGAAAACCTGGCAATCAGGTGCCATGTGTAATGAGATCATTGCTCCGTCATCTGTCATGAACTCTAGTTATGCTTTCTCTCTAAATATTTATCATGTCTACCCTTGTCCTGACCCAATGTTCTGTTTCAGGCTTGTGATTGGTCAACATCATTGTCTTGCATACTCCGTTTCTTGTGCATACATTTCAGTCGTGGCCTCTATATATGTCTTTCAGATGTGCATTGGGTGCGTTCCCTTTGTCATGATCAATCACTGGAGCTTTTGAATTTTAAAATGTCCTGAAATAATCAAAAAAAAAATCGAAAAATGTCCTGAAATAATCAAAAAAAAAAATCGAAAAATGTCCTGAAATAATTTTTAAAAAAATGAAAAATGTCCTGAAATAATCCAAAAAAAATTGAAAAATGTCTTGAAATAATCCAAAAAAATTGAAAAATGTCTTGAAATAATCCAAAAAAACCAAATAATGTCCTGAAAAAATATCTAAAAATCAAAAAAATGTCCTGAAAAAATCCCTAAACATCAAATAAAGTCCTAAAAAAATGAACACAAAAAAATTGAAAAAAACTTAAAAAGAGAAAAAAAAAAAAATATATCCCCTTTGTGCATAAGACAGATCACTAAGCATACCTCCAATGACACTCGCTTCAAACATTGTGCTTTAATGAAATCACGCCTTAACAGATGAACTTTTTCAATCAAACCAGACATTCAAACTAATCACAATTGTCATATCACTCGAACGTCAGCATCAATATCATTTGACTTTGTCACTACTATCATGGGTCTTATACAGGGTGTGGTATACTCGACACCAGACTGTGTCCTGTCTTAGATGGGGTACCGCATGTCCTGAAACCAGACAGCATGATCGTCCTATCAACACTTTCAACTTTTGACAATGAAGATCAAGATGTTTGTTTGACTTGTTGGAATTAGCGAGTCTTATCATTTATTGATTTATCTTCGATCATGTTCCTATGTTGCTCGATGATGTCACTGAGTGATTTAGAGTGACCGGGATGGTTCATGGTCCCTTTCTTTTTTGTTGTGATTGTTGTTTGTCTGCGATGTGTCTGTCTTTTGCAAAAAGGGTTGCATTTCAGCTCTGGCCTTCAATGCCATGATGCTCTGCCTACATTTTGCTACATTAAAATAAAGGTTCTCACCTACAAAGTGCATTACTGAAAGCAAGTTTTTCTTCGTCTCTAACTGTCCTTTGTCTCATTTTCTTTGTCTCTAACATTTCTTCCGTCAGTTCAGATAGTCAGTTCGGTCTAGTGCTCCGATTTCCCCAAACACATATGCTGCATCCTACATCCATGCGGTTAGTACATTTGCATTATATCAAACATCACATCAAGCATTTTATCCATTTCATATTATAAATGCATCAAAAACACATAAAAAAATATATCCATACATGTTCCACAATAATACATAAATAGTGCATACGCCATCCATACATGGAAAATAACATAAGTCATAACACATTGAATCCCATCATATCGATGCATATCATATCATATATCCGCATAATATTAGAGTACAAAATTGGACTGTCTGTCCTAAGTATGGCCCACAGGCTGACTACATAATGTCACACTACATAATGTCAACTGTCTGTCATAAGGAGTGCGTGCCTCTGTCACTGGGTGCTCCCTTTGTCCTCCTCATCCCTGCCATGTCTCATGGATGATGTCCCTCCTAGTCCTGACTGTGGTGGTCTCATAGGTCCACTCACCCCCATGCTGCTCACTGACCTCCGAGAGCGTGCCCTGCTCTCTATCCTCGATCGTGCCCGATATGAAGATGCTCTCTACTCTGGTGGAACTACACTCTCATATAGTGTCCTCCAATGGCCTATCTCCTCTCCAGCCTCTACCAACATCTGTGCCATCTCCCGTACACTGGCGTCCCTAATCGACCCAATATACTCAGTGACTCTCTGTTCTTCTTGTTGTGCCTGCACTCTTGCTGTATCTCGAGCTGCTATCAATCTGGCTATCTCCACTCTGAACTGATCCTACTCTGTCCTCAAGATGGCATTCTATCTCTCTAATGTCCCAATGTGGTCATGCTGACTCGCTATGGTAGCCCTGCACATCTCCATCTCCTCTATCCTAGTTGTCTTCGGCTCTATGGGTATATCCTGCAATGACTCCTGATCAGCTGAATCTGGCTCATAATCGTCATCCCCCTCATCATCTTTGTCCTCATCGTCCTCCTCATCCTCATCACCACCCTCATCCTCCTCATCCTCACCATCTCCCTCCTCCTCTCCTATGAGTGGGAAGTCCTCCTATCTCCTAGGTACCGGAATATCAGGATCTGTCAATGGCACTGGCCGTCGTCGTGCAAACCATCTCTCATACTCCTCTGTCATCTCGGCGTCCACCACATCTGATCTCCAATCCCACTGTCTCTGTTGTAGCTGTGTGAAGTCAGCATATGCAATGTGTGGCTGAATCATCCTCCCCCACTGACTCGTCTCTCTGTGAGATCGAGCAAAGTGTGCAGTCCCTCTCGGTACCTCCTACCTCTCTCCAAACTGTCGTCTGACTCTCTCTAGCAGGTACATCTCAATCACTCTCTGGCGATTCACTGGTCGCCCAATCAGGTACCTCTCCTGTCTACAATACGGTAGCTCATCCCTATCATCTGACCATCCAGGGCAATCAAGAGATGGCCTCCATGTGAACTCTCTCAATTTGTCTAGCTCATGTCGCCAATACAATATGTATCCAAAAGGACCCTATCTCAGTGCTCCTCCATAGCAATACACATATGGTCGGTGTGGTAATACTTGTCTCTCTGCAATCGGTCAACATATGGCTATGTACTCAAATGCCCATACCTGTAACAATGTGACTCCACAGCTCAAGGTCTAAACTCCCTGATATGCTATCTGATGCAACTAAAAATATAGCATAGCTAGTACACATGGTCCCCATGCATACACCGTACCCTCTATCACCATCCACTCTAGCACTCTTCCCCATCCAATAGGGAATCCATGTCCTCATCTGTCCCCTGCTAGTAGGTATGCTATCACCACTGCTATCACCACATATCGCCGATCATACTCTGATGCCATGGTCTCCCAGCCTATCTCCCTCTCTACAATATCTAGATCATCTACATCACACTCAAATAATCTGCACAAAGCGTCTCTCCCTATCACTGGGTCATACTCTACCATCTCTCCATGAATCGGAATGCGGAGGATACGCCATACATCCTCTAGTGTCACAGTCGCCTCTCCAGTTGCCAGATGGAAAGAGGTCTCTGAATGCCATCGCTCTGCCAATGTGGTAAGCAGTCCTATGTTTGCCCTAATCTCGGGCATGAATGTGATATAGTATATCCCAAGTCCTGCTAATGTATCTATGTTCGTGCTTCTGAGTCTATGTCGTAACATGAAGCAGTCAGGTCGGTTCTCCCGCGTGATCAAAGGATACTGTCGACTCTGCATCACAATTGAGGCACATTTTGTCAGTTTTAGGGTTTGCTCCTATGGGCTACATTTCCTTGTTTCATGTCCAAATCAGGGTGTTTCTAATCTCTTTTGACCTATCCTATTCTTATCCCCCCTTTTTGGATCATTCGCATGCCATTTTTGACCAAATTAGGGTTGCTAGAGCACAACTGCGCCTGTGTGCTAACTCTTGTGCCTATGTAGCAACAAACTGCACCTGTGTACCCTACACAAGCGCAGGATGCGCTCACACAAGCGCAGAAGTCAGTTTCTGCATTCCCTGTGGGCCCCGCAATGTCTCGCAAGCAAGTCAAATTCCTCAAATTGACAATATGGGTTTTTGAGATACATATCGCTACTCCCGTGTCGTCCGAATGTCTATAGGTGCGTACACGTTCTTTGAGGTGATCTGCCATTGGAATGTTCGCCATCTCTCTGCAAGTGTCCTTTTCCAGAGCAACAAATTCTCCTCTTTGGCTAGTGCAAATGAGCAATTTTCACTCTCTTTGTCTCATTTATAGATCTTTGTTAGTGCATAGATGGACGTGCACCCTCTCCATCTTATGTTGGTCGTAGTCTTTTGCATCATCAATTACTTGTCCTTTGTGTATCCGATCTCCGATTGTCAGTCCGTTCGATCCTATCATTTTTATCGATCAATTGGCCTCTTTTCTGCATGTTTCCGGCCAATTCCTCGAGGGGGCATGCGTATGTCATTATCAGTTGTCTGGGGCATTTTCATTATCGTTCTTTGAAACAATGCTTAAAATCGCATTGTCTCAAAGAGGAGCAAAATGTAGACGTCTAAAAATGGTCAATGCTTGCGGAGTCATACTTTAACATTTGTGCATTGCCTTATTTTAGGGTTTTTACGTCGCATTAACATTTCTCCTATGATTCACACTTGGTCTTTATCATTTGTGAGCATCGAGTCATTCTTCTGCATTCTTCATTTGTCTCGCTTTCGAATTTGGTCTTGTCGATAGCAATATTTGTCATGATTTTGGTCGATCTTATCTTGTCGCATCAATGTGCGTGTTCGTTTGTCATATTTTGACATCGTTAATTCGATTTCATTTCGGACATCGTCAATCCTAATTAGGGTTTTTTCCTATTATCAATCTTGTCATCTTGCGATCGATTTGTCATCGATCGTTGTCATTATCAATCTTGATCTTGCGATCGATTTGACATCGATCATTGTCGTTTTCAATCTTGTCATCTTGCGATTGATTTGTCATCGATCGTGGTCATTTTCAATTTTGCGATCGATTTGTCATCGATCGTCGTCTTTCTCAATCGTGTCAATTTGGATCAATTAGTCATTGCTCCTCGTCAATTGGCGCACTTATCCATCAAATCGTTTGTCAAGCATTGGTCCTTTGTCAGTCAGAATCATGATCAAATCGAATCGATATCAATGATCCTTTTTCAAGACCTAATTGTCATTCTTGCATTTTCTAATTCATCTTCTAGGGTTTCATGATTTATTCATTTAACCTTGTTTGTCATTTCTCCCTCTAGGTTAAATAGTTTATTTATCCTAAGTCTTCTTATCACAATTAAATGTTTATTTAATTGGCTAATTAATTCTTCCCTCTTTGTGAATTAATTAATAAATGAAAAATTGTTAATTAATTCACTTAATTCCTAATTTCCTAATTTTCATCAATTTCTAATTCCTAATTTCCTAATTTCTATTTCATCTAATTTTCAATTCTCTCCTATTTTCCTCCTAGTTTCATGGGAATGACATTTCAAGTTGTCAAAATTTGTCATAATTGACAATCAATCAATTTTGACATAGAAATTTGTCATAATTTTGTCATAATTATCAATCAATCAATCTTGCATAGAAAGTGCAAATTTGTCATAATTTGTCATAATTGACATTCTTGATTTGCAATTTCCATTCGAATCTCTTCATGCTAATTTGATCTTTTCTCCAATTTGTCTATAAATTGGATGAATTTCTTCAATTAAGATCCCTACCTGGTCGAATCAATCATGCTTCGAGTATTATTGCGCTATAATCTTGTCTACTTGCTTTCACATCATGCTTATGCACTAGTAGGTGAGATCCACAAACAAATCTATTTGAAGGAGAAAGAAGGACAATGGAGCCACATGAAGAAGACATCTGCATTTGGTTTGCTTAGTTTTCAATCTTGCATGTCTTGTTTTCATGTTTTCATTGAGTGTAATTAGGATTGGTCATTGCAATTGAGTTTTCATGATTGAACTAGGCTAATATTGATTTGCTTTGATGATTTCCACATTTCCTATCTACAGTCATGTATTGAGTTATAAATATTTATGATAAAATAAAAGAGATGTTAGGCAAGTCTCATGGCATGGGAAGGATAACAAAGAAGCATAGATTCATGAACTTATTCTTTGTGTGATCCACCTTGGCTTAGACAACCAACATGATTCACATCATCTTGCATCTCTTTTGGAGTAGGATGATCCATTGATTTAGCAAGTTAACTTGTTCCACTTCCTTGAGGAAATGTGTTTATCTTTCTCCCTCTTTCTCTTCCAATACCTCTATATCTACATATCTTTGCATATCTATCTCTATATCTCGATATTCACTCTTCCATCTCTATCACATTACCTCTACATCTCTCCCTACCCCTACATGCCTCCTATCTATCTCTCTCTACATATCACTTCCTCTATCTCCCTATCTATATATTTCTTGATCCTATCTCTATCTCCTTACCCCTATCTCTCATTATTCCCTCACAATCTCTCCTTCTTTCTCTCTCTCTCTCCCTCTCTCTCTCCCTCTCTCTCCATTTCTCACTATTGCAAACACAATTGGTAATGGACCTTGATTTTCTTCTTAATTAAAAGGTTTTCTTTTAGTCATGCTTAGATCCATTTAAGTGGATGCGTAGTAGATTTGAAGCTATCACTTGTCCATTAAGAAAGTTATTGCACAATGATCTACCAATTGACATCATGCACTACACAAATTTATACATAAAATAGACCAAAAATTTTTCCCAATTGAACTTCCATATCTCTTTGACGTACCCATTGCACACCAAGGTGCAATTGCTAGTTTATTATTTATATTGGGGTTTGGAGTTTGTTTTTTTAAATAAAAATTTCGCCCTTACAAGCATCTTTTTTGGGAGGCAGGTCGACAGTTCAAACCGTCGGCTTCCTCTTTGTTTGTTTCTAAAAAGCGGCACTTTCAGCGTTTAAATATAACAACGCACCACTCAAATCACTAATAGCGCTCATATCGCAATGGCGAAGGCAAGAAGTTTAGAGTGGGGGAGGTCACATGTTCGTACTCCCCTGTCGAATGAAAGACGGACTTGCACAACATACTGTGTCTGTCACATCATTTCCTTTGTGTTTTGAAATTCCTCTTTCACTTGCAGGAATAGTAAGAACAAAATAAACACCTTAAGTTTCACTAAGTAAAATAAATTTAAGCTTCATGAATTGAAGCTAAGTAAAATAAATCTTCACAAATTAAAGCTTGAAAAGAAATAAAAATTCATGCATGCAAATAAAAAGAATGTTAAAAAAAATTTAAAAATGATAAATTAGTAATGCATTCAAAAATATTAAATTTATTTGTAAGTTTCTAAATTCACAATCAAAATAGAAATTATTCTAATTTTTTTTATTATAATATTTTAAAAAATTAGAAATGATTATATTTATCATTTCAATTATGAGAAGTTTCAAAATTGATATTGAAGACAATCTTATTAAAAAATATTAAAAACTAAATTGAAAAAGTTTCTAAATTTATATAAGAAAAAACATACTAAAAATTCAAATAAAAATAATATAAAATTAGAAACAATTATATCTTAATCCTACCATTTTAAAATATTCTAAATAATTTTATATATTTATAATAAACCTTGTAAAATAATATATATCAATATTGTAAATTATAATAATATATAATATATATTACCTATTATGATTTTTTACGGTTTATTAATAATTTAAAGTGTCATATATATGATTTTTTTTAAAATAAGTTTGTCGATGCATATCGTCCACTAATTTTATTAGTTGTCATATACGGTCTAAAAGTGCAAAAACGATCATATAGACTGTCAAATTCCAAGCCCGATCCACCTGGATCAAGCCTCCCCACTAAAAAGGTTTTTGGTCCTCCAAAGCTATCTAGTAGAACCTTTGTCTCTCGTGCCTTGGGTCTCAACTTTGTTGCCACCTTCAAATATCCACTGTAGTGCTACTGCTGGCTTCACCTTCGACAACTAATTCTAACTCCGGTCTTTGTTCCACCATGTTTTTGCACTTTCATTTTCCCTCCAAGGGTCTTGCACTCTAGCTATGCCTTGATACTATCCCATCTACCCTCTCGAGGTCTTACACTTCGACAATATCAAGAAAACATACATTGCCACATCCACCTGCTAGGGTCTTACACTTTAGCAATGTATGGTCAACATGAGCATGCCTAGGGCCACATCTGCCCTTTGAGGGTCTTACACTTCAGCCACACTATGACTTCAAAAGGATGCAGTCCAATACGAAACTTGACAAACTAGAAAAGAAAGAAGAAAAACTAAGCATGATAAACCTGTCTCTCGGTGCTTCTCATGGTGGTGGCTCTCATTCTACATTCCATCCTAGCCAACTTATTAGACATCATTCTGATGCTTCTCCTTGCTTGCAAACTGCACAAGCAATGGCAACTGTACCTCAGCTTGAAACATTCCTTCTCAACTTTGTACTTCAAAATGGTTGATTATGGGCTCCACCATACAACTCTCCCTATGTTTGCTTCAGTAATAAGGCCCCAAGACAAAATACCTTCAAGAACATCAGTCATCAAATGACTAATTCAAACTGAGTCTTCAAGCTGAGAACATTCAAGCATCTCTTAGCCGTTCTCTGCAACTCTGAGTCCATGTGGAATAATCAACTAGATTGATCTACTAAATTTCATCAAGTGCTTCTTTCCTGGACATAGGAACAATAAACATTTTCTCGCTTGGATAATTTTTGTCAACTAAGCACTTTAGATTTCAGAAATCTACAATCCTACAAAAAGTTCTAATTACATGAGATAAGACTTAAACAACCTTTTAGAATCTCAATTCCATGAAAATACAACTTCATGCAAACATGCATATTAATTTTGTTGCAAAACCATGTCTATTGTATCACCTAGCTCATAATCACATTGTGACAACATTATTGAGAAAATACAAATACAAGTTTGATACAACTATTTAGATGACAGGTTTTTCCAACTTTTACGGAGCTAGTCAGAAGCACTTCCCTTTGTCGGCTACTCCTTTGTTAGTTGAGCTTCCTCTACCTCAGGGATCGTAGCCTTTGGTGCCACCTTCACCTCCGCCTTAGGGATAGTGGCTTCAGGTACTGCCTTCACTCCTGCCTCAGCAACTTTTTGTTGGTTAGGTCCCTCAATGAACCTAGGTGAGAGTTGAAGTTCTGGATGCAACTTCCAGAACTTCTCGATCTAGTGTCCACTTCTCTCACAGTGGGTGCACTAGTTTAGGACCTTCTCCCGCCTCGTTGCCTTCTTCTCTAGAGAAGAATCAACTTCACTTCCACCACCATAGTCAGGAGTAGAATTTTCCTTTTTAAGTACACACCATACCATACCATAGTCGGGAGTGGATACATACATATATGCACACACATGTACACACAATGTGTGTGTGTGCGCATGCATGTACATATACATACATTTTCTCATTTATATGCATACACATATATGCAATAGGCACACATATACATGCATACATATGCTTTCTAATTATGAATGTGATCAGGCATAAATAACTATTTTTAATATATAATAAAGTAACCTATTTCTCCCCTTTCTTATACCCTTTATATACAACCTTAATTTATCATAAGCACTCAAATTCATAGTCATTATTTCAATAACTCTAATTTAGCAAAATCATTTAAACTATTAGGTCAATTCCAATTAAATAATTTTAATTTTATGTAATTTTATTTCCTTTGATAGAAGCACTCCCAGTTTAGGTTACTAACTCGTAGTGTAGACAACTTAGGAGACAACCTTGGTTTGACAAGAAAATTATTTATTAAAGTGGAGGGATCAATTAAATCTATTAAGAAAGTTCAAACTAGTAGTTCTTAGGAAGTAGATTTCTTATAAACAAGATTTTTTTTTTTTATGTGATCCAAAACATAGATTGTCGAGGTTGATTTACACAAGATAGTCCCCAAAAAATAAAGCCGCCTCCATAGGCATTAGTAGAGAAGATGAATTTGAAGTAAACTTAGGGGACAAATAACCATCTAACTCCTTAAAATATTTTTAGGAACCAAGCGTTCTAATTCAAAGGGATTCACACTCAAAAAGTTAAAAAAATAAGAGAATTCCCAAAGAACATAATAAATTATTTATCCAAGTGATCCTAATAGTATAGAAATAATATGAAATAATAATGAGCATGTAGATAATGTGATGGAAAGAACATTCACCTACCCTATTACTCTAAATTTGAATGATGAATCTCTTATGAAAAATAAATCCCCTTCCATAGGTCTTGCCCTTAAATGTATGGCTCTTGAGGATCCACACTAGTTCCTTTTCAAATTTAAAGCCCTATGTTAAACATATGATTGTAAAATCGGTAACCAAAAATTAAAAATGTTTCCATCAACATTGAAGGACTTGACCATGCACTAGTTCATGTGACTTAGTTTAGGGTTAATCAACTCATGTGAAAAATAATAAAATATATGCTTTTATGGTTGGAAGAATTTGCACTTCATTGCTAGATTCTCTAGAGTGTGGATTATTTTTCTATTTAAAGATATTTTTTACTTTTCTATGAGCAAATTTTTTACCTTTTTAAAGCTTCCCTACTATCTAGTTTGATAATACTTTTTATTTTTTATCAGCTCTATCATTGGAATTTCAAAGATGTTTCATTCTCTGTTATTGGAGCATTTAGATTTTAGATTTATAATATTATTTTATCTCTTCCTTATTGCTAGTATCTTTCTATACTTATTCTTTCTACATTGGATTGGCTAAGATCACAATTTCTATTATGTGGCATGAGTTGTAATATTAAGGATATTATTGAATTTGATTGAGTATTTTTTTAATTCAAGTTCACTCATCTTTTGTGCATCTTATAATTGGGAGATTATTATAAAAGACTTTACTTTAGTTTAGAGCCTCTTTTTTATCCATCTTTTTTTTTTTATTATCTATTATTTTTCATCTTTGTAATGGGCCCAAGACCTTTTAGAAAAATAATTTTAACATTTAAAAAAATGAAATTTACTCACATTAAAATTCAAATTTGGATTGAATGTCCTTCCCTCTTAGATTGGCGTTCTTTACTTGTGGAGGACTCCACATGCATCAAAATTCAAAGATTTACAATTCAAGAGCCCAACTTACTTGAATTAAGGACTATTTAAAGTTATACTTGACTTGAGTCTAAATTTGTATCTGATCATTTTATTTTAAATACTTTATTTCTTAATACATGCATCCATCTTAAAGAAGAGGTACACTTTAGAGGGTTATTATATGTTAACTTTTGAATTTGCATGTCTTATTGACAAAATATTTTTCAAGAATTGCATGCACCTTGTATGCATATTAATTACCCATGATTAGGAGTGCACTTGTTTGAGAAGGCTCTATTAAATAGAATTGAAATAGTGGATTTTAATCTAGTTGCATGGTGATTGCTAGATGAGTTTATCTCCTAATTTGAATTTTATTTTCTCTCACAATTCCTTATGATGCCTTGTTTAGGATTTCATAAAAAGAGAAGTGAAATGATTACAAGGTTATTGGTGCAGGAGCACCTAGAGTTTTGTTACCATCTCTAGTAGGTGTTTGAGTCTTAGGAGTTAGGGGTCATGTAATTTTGATTCAATAAGGTCTATTGAGACCATTTGTAATGTCATTTCATGTGTTTTAGGTCTATATGTCAAAATTGGAGTCATAATTTACAAGTTTTTAAAGTTGTTCAAAACTTGTCATTGTTTTCATCGGGATAGCTAACCCGATAAGATGTCGTTGTTGTAAAAATGGTCATCGGGATAGTTAACCCGATAAAGTGCCATCAAGATAGTCTCTACTATCGGGATTGCGGAAATTTTTTTAGTCGCATATTGATGGCTATGTCGATAGACATCCAGATGCCTTGTTCAATATAGCTATGTCAAAATGGGGACATCAAGGTAAGTTACTCTATTGAGATTACACAAAATGGTTACTCCACTTGTTCTAGTTATTTTGATGGGTGTTTCAGGTTTTGCTTCGGGATTGCTATCCCGACATCGATATCCAGTAGAGGTTTGTCATTTTGGAATAGTTATTCCGATGCAGATGTCTTGTTTGGTTTTTCAAGATGTGGGAGTCGAACGGTCAAGCATCCCAGAGGTCTATTGTGATAGCGAGAAAATTCAAACGTGGTATAAATTGTGTAAACCAACAGTTCAAAACAGTTTTTTGAATGGATGCAATTAAATTTTGAGAATTTGAATTTTTGAATTTTCTTTGAAATCAAAGGCAAACAATTGGAAGCTTGTTTCTCTATAGTTTCTTTGTATCCTGCATTTGTTTGGGTTGTATGAATTCAATTTGATTAGACAATCTTATGTTTGGTTTGAACGGTGGATTTCCTTCCATTTTTGTCGGTGATTTGAATTCCTATTTCGTATAGAGGAAGAAATTATAGTAGTTTTCACGTGGTGACCTGGTTAGCAAGGTAACTAGGGTTACAAACAACAAATTGACAATTCTTCCTCCCTATTTTGCATCAATTATCCATTCCATGGTGTGTTGGACATTGAAGGTGTTATAGATGTTCTAATGTAGAATAAAATACTCAAGGTAAATGATATTCTAAGTATAATGATTGTCTAACACATAGTGTACTAATATTGTAATACTTTGAAATTATCATTATTTATTTTCAATATTGTGAACTTTTTTAGGTGTTTTAATGAACTTAATTATCATTTTCCAATGGGATATGTTGCACCCAAATATTTTCAAGGGTATCCTATTTAATTTTATCATTATACTATCAGTGAAAACAACATTTTTCCTCGTCATTTGAGTCTAAATATATTCCAATTGTAGAATTTATTTTAAATTCTAAGTGTTCTTTTTGATAAAAATTAGTAATGTGAAGTATCTTCAAGTCTCTACTTCTTTTAACCAACCCACAAAATGTTTGTTAAAAAATTTAAAGAAAAATTATGGAATTTTGAACCTTAAAAGTAACTTTGGATAAAGGTTAGTTTGGACAATTTTCATATTTGGAGTTTTCAATCCAAGTGTAGAGACTTTGTAATTATATTATCTATTAGTTTTAGACCTTTTGAAAATTAAATATTTTTCTTATGTTTTTCTACAAGGAGAATGTTTTTATTAATTTGGACGCCCAACCTTTTCTTCATCATCAAAAGCGTCACAAGGAAGTTAGAAATATAAGGTCAATTAAACAGTCAATTAAAAGAAAAATTGTAACATAAAAATTATTATTTTCTACAAAGAGATTTCACAATTTCCCCTACAATTTCAAATTGCTTAGTTAGTCTTGCAACTTTGCTATCAATGTTGCAACTATCACAACAATTTCAAAATTATACTGAACTTTAGTGGTAGTTTCAAATTCAACATCAAAAGATTGATTACTATAGTTTCAATGCAACATTGATAAAACATGAAAGATGAAAGGTTGTGAACTTTTAATTACACATTTCCAAATTTGAAACTTCATTTTAGTACCAAAAATGGAGGTGAGAAAGATGTAATAAAATCTCTTAGAACTCATTGTAAAAAGGTTGTATCTTTAATCCACCTTCATATTTTTCGAGTCTTCTTAGATAATATAAGAGGATTTACGAGGTTTCCATGATATAGAAACTAATAGTAGGTGTTTGAAACTTTTTGAACTTGTTTTATATTTAGTTGGAAGATAGTCGCACAAGGAGTATGAGCTCACTCTAAATATTTTTGTTTTTGTTTTGATGGCTTATTTAGGTGCATATACTTGTTCATTCCCTTTTGTGGTATATGTGATAATTTGTTCTCTTAAGATTATTGATAATCAAATTACATTTAAGTTGTATTCCAGGAAGCAAACTCTATGTGTACAAGACTTTTTCTTCCTGATTACACTCTTATAAATAAAGTTGTTACTGTCTAGAGTAGCGTACCACATTTGTGTCTGTTACATGTTGCAATAAACTTTCAGAGGCTCCAGTCAGCTGTCTTAACACAATCTTTTGTAGACTAAGGTGGTCAAGACCAGTAGCTCCCACCTTTATGTGGCACACCCTGAATCTTCTTTGAAAGTAATTGCACATTACCTTGCACACAGTAGTCTTACCCATTCCAGTCCAGCTATAAACAGGCAATACCTGTGTACCTGAAGACAACCTGGTTATTTTGCAGGAAATTCGATTGCTTTTATTCATCAACTCCTGCAAGATAATAATGCGATTCTATGAATACCATATAGGTATAATTGTAAGGATTTTATACATCATTTTTAACATAATCAAAATGGATACTAACCTGACAGATTCTTTCACCACCCTGCACATAGGATAAATCTGCTGTGAAATAAGGAGGAACAATTTCACATATGCTTTGAACAATCATTCTTCTGTATTCTACTTCTCTCATTCCCTGCTGAAAGACAACACCAGTATGTGACTTCAAAACCCTAATAGCATATCACCAAAATCTTACGTCTACTCTTTCATCTTTTGTAGCCCACTCTTCCCAAATTCTCACCCAGCGATGTTCATTTTCCGGATCTTTCAAATTATCAGGAGAAATCTCAAAGAGTATGGGAAGAAGGTAACTATTCTCTCTTGAGTTCGCTTGCAAAAAAAGATGCAATTCGTGCATCGGCCAGATTGTCTTACTGAAGAATTCCTCTGATAAAACAAAAACTCCTACTGGGCACTTTGCAATCGCTTTGTAAATATATTGAGCGAAACATTTTGCATAAGGGAGACTCTGAGTGTCTATAAAAGCATGACGGTTTTTCTCTTGGAGATCGAGCCAGAGCTGCTCAGTAAAATTCTTTTGAGCTCCTGAGTGGCACAGGAAAATAGGGGGCGGTTCAAACCTGCAGCAGGAAATTCACAAAACAGTCAATGGAATGAAGTAGGAGGGTAACAAACAGTTGCAAAAGACACCTTGATTTTACCCCTGATAGCCCAGTGCCATATTATTCGTTGTGGTAGTCACCATTTTGTTAAGGCTACGTCCTACTCTGGCGTTTCTGAGCCAACATACTCTGACTTTACCCATGATCGCCCACTGTTTGGCGTTGGTTATTGTACTCACCATTTGTTTGTTAGATAGTGTTGTGTTTATGGGACACCAACAGGCTTTTACACTGTAATACATGATTGCCCAGTGCACCCTGTTATACATGGTTGTCCGGTGCCTGGTTTTGGTAGCTGGATTTGAACTATGTTTGAAAAGGGTTAAATTTCACAGCTCGATATTTGAATAAAAGTTAAATTTCAGAGCTTTTGTTTTTTTCATTGGCATTTGATATATCTATCACTGAGAATTAAAAAAAAAAATTATATTTTTTTTTAAGGATCTATTTGAATCAATAATTTTACTCAATTTTAAAATGTTTAAAAACTAAGAATTGTAATTAATAATTTTTATTTAATTTGTAATTTACTTTTTTTTAAACAGTGAAGTTCAATGTTGTCAAAAAAAAAAAAAAAAAATACAGCAAGATGATATTGCACTATGTGTTTACGTTTTTTAGTTTTGTTAAGTATATTAACTATTTTTACAACTAGTTTATATTATTTTATCAAATTTTAATTATTTTTTAATAATAGTTTTCATCATGTTTAATAAAAAATTATTGATTATCAAAATAGATTCATTTTGAAAAAAAATATCAAAGTATTTTTTTTCAAATTTGAATGTATGAATCAAAAAATATGTTAAAAATAAAAACGTGCAATTTTTAGCATATGATAACATTCATAAATATAAATAAAGAACAAAAAAATTATTTATTCAATTTTTTATTAATATATTTGCTTATAAATATAAAAATTAATGCATTCTCAAAGTACCATTTCTACTTGAAATAAAACATGTTAAGCTAATGAGAAGGAATGTCCAAGAATCAAAATTTTGTATAAAACATAGGTTGAGAAGTCCCTTATCTATTATATTCTCAAAATAAAAAATCCAAGCCTTAGGGGTGTTAATGCATTGAAATTGAAATTTAACAAACACAATCACATTATAAGATATTCATTTTATGTTTTCATTACATTATGCACCCCTAAATGATGCATTTTTCTTATGAATGTTATTTTTATGCCGAAGGCGTACCCTATTTGAAGTAATTGAGTTAACTTTGAAGATCAATGGTTTACATCTTCTAAAAATTGGTGCAAGACAAATGAACTTGTCATGACCATTGATATTGAATTCACAAATTTAAATTAATCCTATTTTCCTCGTCACTCAACATTCTTTTTTCCTCATTGGCCAGTTGGGATTGAGAAAGATTTTATTTGTAAGCAAAGCAAAGTCTTTTTTCCTCATTGGCCAGTTGGGATTGAGAAAGATTTTTTTTGTAAGCAAAGCAGAGTATCCATTTTTTGAATAATATTATAATTTTGTGAGAGTATTTTATCAAAAAATAAATAAATAAATAAAAGTTTTACTACTTGATCAATATTGAATTCACAAATTACATTCTTTTTTCCTCATTGTCCAGTTGGGATTGAGAAAGATTTTTCTTGTAAGCAAAGTAGAGTATCCATTGCGTACCCTATTTGAAGTAATTGAGTTAACTTTGAAGATCAACGGTTTATATCTTCAAAAAATTGGTGCAAGACGATTGAACTTGTCATTACCATCGATATTGAATTCACAAATTTAAATTAATCCTATTTTCCTCGTCACTCAACATTCTTTTTTCCTCATTGGCCAGTTGGGATTGAGAAAGATTTTATTTGTAAGCAAAGCAAAGTCTTTTTTCCTCATTGGCCACTTGGGATTGAGAAAGATTTTTTTTGTAAGCAAAGCAAAGTATCCATTTTTTAAATAATATTATAATTTTGTGAGAGTATTTTATCAAAAAATAAATAAAAGTTTTACTACTTAATCGATATTGAATTCACAAATTACATTCTTTTTTCCTCATTGGCCAGTTGGGATTGAGAAAGATTTTTCTTGTAAGCAAAGTAGAGTATCCATTCTTGAAATAATATTATAATTTTGTGAGAGTATTTTATGAAAAAAAAAAAGTTTTTCCTCATTGGCCAATTGGGATTGAGAAAGATTTTTGTTGTAAGCAAAGTAGTGTATCCATTCTTAAAATAATATTATAATTTTGTGAGAGTATTTTATGAAATAAATAAATAAAAGTTTTAGTATTGGATCAATATTGAATTCACAAATTTTAATTATTCTTATTTTCTTCATCACTCAACATTCTTTTTTCCTCATTGTCCAGTTATTATTATAATTTTGTGAGAGTATTTTATCAAAAATAAATAAATTAATTAATTAAAGTTTTAGTAGTGGATAAAGATTTAAGTGAAAAATAGAAATAAATCATAGTAAATTATAATAGTTTGATTTTGATTGCTTTCATTCCATGTTTTTTCCCTCACAATTTATCATTTTATAAAACAAGATTAAACATGCCATGACCATAATTCACAAATTTTAACTATTCCTATTTTCCTTGTCACTCAACATTCTTTTTTCCTCATTGGCCAGTTGGGATTGAGAAAGATTTTTTTAAGCAAAGCAAAGTATCCATTTTAAAAATAATATTAAATTTTGTGAGAAAATTTAAAAATAAATAAATAAAAGTTTGACAAGTGGATGGATATTGAATTCACAAATTTTAATTAAACCTATTTTCCTCATCACTCAACATTCTTTTTTCCTCATTGACCATCCTTCCCTTTCATTGTCAAAGAGCCACCTTTCTTCCCACAACTTTAAAAATCCACAAGCTATTTCTTCTATAAAAAATAGAAGCATTTTTGAGGAGGAGAATGTGTGTGTAAAGGCCACTATCTCAAAACTCTATGTGGATAACTTTTACTACCTTTCTTGTCCTCCTATTATGGATGATAAAAAATGCAAGAAAAAAGTAATCTAGACTTCACCGAATACATTATGATGCCCAAAGTGTTTTATTGATCTCTCTAAATGTGATTTTAGCTATATGCTAAAAATCAACTTGAAAGATGAAACAAGTGAACTCATTAAAGTTACTGCATTTGAAGGACCAACAAATGCTTTGTTGGGTGTTGGCACAGAAGATTTTCAACTTCTACTAGCAAAGCATGATGGTGTGAAACAAACCTTAGACAATGTAATCAATTGTCAGTTTCTACTTGATCTCAAAATCAAAATGATCCCATTTGGTGGGCACGAAACACAAAGCATCATTATTACAACTGTTAAGTTGCTTTATCTTGATTGCATTTAAATCTTAGTACATGTCGAACTACAGATATATATTGATTTGTACCTCAAAACATTTCTTACTTTTTGTTATGTACAAAGTTCTATTTCCATAACTTGTTATGTCCTAATCTTATATATAATAGTTGGGCACCCATGTCCTTTCAAATTATGTTTGCATATCTATGTAAATTGAATAAAGTTAGAATTTGATGTCTCATTTATAGGATTATTAACTTTATTAAGAAAATGAGTTTTCAACAAACCTATCCTATGATCACTTTGTTAGAAAATTTAAATACTAATTTTAATTGAAGTAAATTTTAGGAGAAAACATTAGCTCTCTTGTAAAATTTGAAATTGATAAGATTGTGATTTGTAAGAATCATCTTAAGATAAACATAACATTACTTCAAGTGGAAGAAATAGTTAGTTTATCTCTTTATAATTTTGCAAAGTTCAAGAGAAACTAGATGTAGATTGATAATAATTATTTATTAAGAGCCTTATTATTATTTACATTGATTACATAACAAGTATTTAGACTCTTTTCTAATCTTATGTATCAAGATATTTTGTGTTACTTTAATTATATGCTACATTGTATTATCTCATAAGTTTGGTTATAATAGTTGACCAAATTATTTAAAATTATGAATGCAAATTTTTTTTGTAAAATAACACAAAAAATAATTCTTACAAATACCTAGATGCTTTCAATCTTTATATATATACTATTTACATGATCATCATTCACAGATATATCACATTCTCCTAATTCTCAAAGAAAATTCAAATGGAAGAATACAATGAAAAGATGCAAGAAAAGTGTGCTCGCCGAAATGAAATGCAACGCATACGGTACCATGCAAGGAAAGATATTATTAACAAAATAAGACGAGAAAACCAATACATCCTTCTTGATGAAGCTTCCACATCTGCATTCTCTCCATCTAATAATCATTTATGTCTACCATCACATCTACCTCAATTACAACAGATAATTGAGCCCAACCTTTTTGCCCAAATGCAACCTCCATCACCTTTCTCTCAAAATTATTACATTGCTAGTAATAAATTTTGTTCAAAGTTGGATAGCCTCTCAAACATGTCAACATGTTTGGTTTGTATGGAAAGATATCCAGGCATCAAAAGTAAGAAATGTGATGGAATAACTACTTGTTATAGATGCACATTAGAAAATAATGGTCATCGATTCTCAAAATGGAACAATATGGATCCTAATCATCAACCTATCCGTTTGCAAAGACTATCTCAAATTGACGAGATGTTGATTGCAAGGATTAGCCCAATACTTCAAGTTACTTATTCTAGGGGAGAGAAACTCAAATATAGTGGCCACGTTATTTGGTTTCCTCAAGATATTACTACAATTGCATCCTACTTGACAATGTGTATACATGAATTGGATAAATTTTATGTTAGTAGAGATCGTGTTCATGAAGCATTGGGCAAGAAAAATATAACTTTTATGTTAGTAGAGATCGTGTTCAACCTACTGCTATAAACAAGGAAAGAATTGGGAAAGAAAAATATAACTTTTATGTTAGTAGAAATCATGTTCATGAAGCATTGAAATATAAGATAATCAATGACCCATGCTATAAAGATGTAAAGTTAGATGAACTTGCATTAACATCTTTACCCATTGCCTCCTCTGACATCTTAGACCTTCTATATGCAACAACTTCAACCACTAATCCAAGAGATGCAGAGTTCACATAATCAGATATTATAGAGGACGATGCATTACAAGAGAACATGGAATCACAATCTTCATTTGTGGCAAATATTCCACTTGCACTTAGAGAGGTTGAAGAGGTGCACTCTTTACTACAAGTAGGGAAAGGACGACCAACTCCTACTCTAAATTGGCCACCCATTTCTCCATCCCCCATAAATGAATACACCACTGAAGGATTGTTTGCAATGGCATTTCCCACTTTGTTTCCAAAAGGAAGTGCCATATTCAAACAACAACACATCAAAGAAGTTAAGTTACATGAATATGCTCTGCATCTTCTACGATACCATGATAATAGATTTGGGAAACACCCATGATTTAGATACTTCATACTAAACATACTGATGTGTCATTGAATTCAAGCCACATCCTTTGTTTTTGTGCAAAGACAACTAGATGATTCTTTGCCAACAACAATTTCTGATTTACGCCAAAGACTAAAGGACTTGCCTGATGACAAGCTTGCTAACCAACTCATGCGGTTTACCTCATCAATTCGTGGCACATGCCCATTCTGGAACCAATGTAGAGGAGAGCTCTCAGACATAGTTATTCAGATTGGTTCCCCAACACTATTATTCACCCTCAATGCAACAGATACAAAATGGCCAGACTTGCATAGTATCATGCCATCCAATGCACCTACAAATCCATATGCAACTTCTAGATGGAGGATACAAAATATAGTTCAAAACCCACACCTTACTGCAATATACATGCACCACAGATTTACAACATTTTGTGAAGAGGTCTTGGAAAAACTCCTTGGTGCAAAAGACTATTGGTATAGGTATAATTCTTAAACGATTATAATCTTGTACTACAACACTTGTTACTTATATTACTCACTAAAAATTCCTTTCGCAGGTATGAGTGGAAACACAAAGGATCTGCACATATCCATGGTTTCATTTGGCTCCATGAAGCACCCGACTTTAAAAAATTACAACGGAATAAGATTCAATCACAACAAAATGCACTTGACTACATTGATAGATATGTCTTTGCATGGAACCCAAAAACCATTGAATTAAGAAACATAATTATTCGCAGATCTCCTATTGATGATCCTTGCTTGATGGACACAAGAATGATAATGACAACAGACCCTTCTACTGACTACAGTGAATTAGCAAACCATGTACAATGCCATACAAAGTGCACTCTACAAACTTGTCTCAGGAAAAAAGGGACATCTCTTGTTTGTCGTTATAAAACCCCTTGGAACATGCAAGAGAAATTAATCCTCTCCAATGATGATAATGGCCAACCTAAACATACTCTTGCAAGAAATGATGACCGCTTGAATCTTCACAACCCATCTATACTCTCTATTTGGAGGGCCAATGTAGATTGCCAACCTGTTCTCTCAATAAATGCAGTTTTAAAATATATCGCAAAATATGCAGCAAAAGACGAACAAAAATTTGAAACATACCATGCTATGCTATCTCGTATTTCAACCAATTTTGAGCCAAACAAACCTGCCCCAATTGCCTTTTGAAAAATGCTTACTGATACTCTTGTAGATCGAGCCATTGGTGCTCAAGAGACTTGCCACCTTCTGTTAAAATTACCACTCTCCATATGTAGTAGGACATTTGTTTCTTTAAATGTAAACCGAAAAAACTTTCAACGTGTTTCAATCTCACCCACATCCAGAACCACATCCCCAAGTTATATAGATGCTTATATGGCACGACCTACACATCTAGAAACATTGTCACTTATTCAAGTCACTCAAAGTGGACCTCCAAAGCATCTCACAAATACAACCAATGGAAAGAACGATCCACACCAGCCATTGTTCGAGTATCTCCATGATTCAGAAGCATCCCAACAAAAGATGACAAAGCTTTCCAAGCATTTTGTTAGACTGAACTACTACTATACCATCCATTTCGCAACATTCAGAATGATATTGGTACATCAGATGACCAAGTTATGAAAAAATGGGCAACTTTATCTTGTTGCTACCAACCATGGCATGTCGATGCACACCTCTGCAACCAGGTGACGAAACTAATACTGGAAGTCCACCTATTCAGGAGGACCACGTGCAAGAAGATATACCCGATGAATGAAAAATCTGATCAATTCAATATCCAGGCCTCCCTATGCATATTGATGAAATTGGCATGCTTGGTCGATGTGGAATTGACCTTAACCATGATTGGGGAGAGGCTCATGTAAATCTGCAAGAAGAAATAATAGCTACTACTTTCATAGACTCAAATCAACCAACATTTCAAGCTCCCTATGATCTCAATCAAAACACCCAACTTCACTTGTCTATTGAGCAAAAAAAAGCATATGATATAGTTGTTTCACACCTACAAGCCACTACTTTGCAGTCGCCACTTAAGATAATTGTTCAAGGAACAATTGGAACTGGAAATTCTCACTTGATTAAAAGCATCAAGATTGCATTGATGAGCACAACATCAATTGGCCAATCACCACAACTACTTCTTGCACCAACAGGTGTCGCAACATTCAACATACAAGCACCAACAATTCATTTTGCCTTGAGAATACTAATAAAAGAAATGGCCCCCTTCCAAGGACAAATGCTAGCAACATTCCAAGAGAGAATGTACTTCATTCGATACATTCTAATAGATGAAATGAGTTTCATTGGTCCAAAGCTACTACAACAAATTGACAGCAGATTGCGTGAAGCATTCCCAATCCAAAATCATATCCCATTTGGAGGATGATCAATCATGCTATTCGATGACTTAGAGCAGCTACCACCAGTCAAAGATATACCTATGTATGCTTCAACTTCTTATGAGGGAATACTGTGGCGTTCTTTTACAACAGTTATAACTTTGAACAAAATATTTTGTCAAATTGGAGACGATCTAGCACAAATTAGTTTCTGTGCCCTTCTCTCAAATTTATGAAATGCAGAGCTTACAATTGCAGATTGGAAACTTCTAATGTGACGATCAAGGTCATCACTCACAACTAAAGATCAATCTCATTGCTCATCCTCCATACATCTATTTGCAATGAATGAAATGGTGTCTTCACATAATAAATGTATGTTGTTATCTTCAGCAATGCCAGTAGCATTATCCATAGCAGAGCAGCTTAGGGGATCAACATGCTCAAATCCAAAAGAAGAACAACTTGAATCTAACATACTCCTATGTATTTTCCAAAAAGTTATGGTATATTCAAATTTGTGGGTGGAAACAAGGCTTGTAAATGGTGCACTTGGAAAATTCAAAGCAATTGTATATAGACATGGAGAAAGACCACCTCAACTTCCATTATTTGTTGTTGTTCACTTCAAAAATTATAAAAGAACAATGTGGGATCACAATAAACCAAAAAATGTTCCTGTAACCCTTGTGAGTCGTGGTGTTCACCGTCAAATACTACTAAAAATGGCACGGGCATTAACTATACACAAATCACAGGGGATCACACTCCAACGAGCAACAATTGACATCGGCAACATTGATTGTCAAGGATTGACATTCACAACTATCTCAAGAGTTTGTGAACTCGCAAGTCTCCGCATTCACCCCACCTTCACATTTGAAAGATATTCACACATACAAACCAACCCATATGTTGCTCGTCGAAAACAAGACGAGTGATTGCTAGCATTATCAAATACTAGTTCTACAAACACAAGGTAAAATATCTCCAGGTTTGTTCACTCAAGCACTTGTTTCCATAACTTTAAAATGTATACATTAAAACCATACTTTTTTAAACTTGCAAACTATTCAACAAATACTTCCTTTAATTTTGTTTGAATTACTAAATCTACAAATATTTGATAATCAATGTTAAACAAACAAGCATGTAACAAAAGTTCTACAATATTCAAATTCTAATTATCTCTTTTCCATACTCTATAGGTAAAAATTCTACCAAAGGATAATTGAACACTTATTCGTAATACTATTTTATTACTACAAGAGAAAAGATCTCCAGGTTTGTTCAATAAATCACTTGTTTTTGTATCTTTATAATGTATACATTAAATCTAGACTTTTTCAACTTACAAACAATTCAACAAATAGTTCCTTTAAAAAAATATTAATTACTAAATCTACAAATATTCAATAATCAATATTAAACAATCAAGCATGTAACAAAAGTTGTACAATTTTTTACTTTCTAATTATATCTCATTTTCATACTCTACAAGTACAAATTTTACAATACGGTAATTTCCGTTATTCATAACACCATTGTATTATTAGTTACTTCCAATTCAAAAGAGTTTACAAAAATAATTTGTACAAAAAAGGAACATTACTGTGTTAATTGCATATATTGTTCAAGGTCCAAAACTAACTTAAATACAATATCAAAGATATCCTCGGCGTACCCATTGCACACTAAGATGCGATTGCTAGTTATATAATATAGTCATGTTATAACACTAATCTATAATGGCTCAAGTATCATTGAGAAATCATGTGTGTACTTTAGTAGTTGGACAATTGCATTGTGAATCAAAACAAGATTTTGACCATTTTTTTGCTACCATCTTACAGTTACCATTCATGTTGTCATTCCTAATGCAACACCTGCCTCTTTTGTCCCTACCTCAAATGTCAGTACCACATGTTGCTTCATTAATGTTCCACTTATCTCTCACCCTTCCACTTCTACTAATTTTCATGTTCCTACTAGTGTCATCTCTTCTATATATGATCATCATAGCCAATTACCACTTTACCTTATAGTGTTGTTTTTCTTCTATTGCCATGAAATTGTCAATTATCCCTCACCCATAATACCAAAAAAATGATAGTAAGATGATTTGGAGTTTTACTTTGTATAGAGATATAGTTTATTTTTATACTCTTATGGCTATCGTACTTATTTTCTAGTATTCATCCTCACATACGCAGGCGTCGGAAGGATTGAAGATAATAAGCGAAGAGATATAATTAGCAGAAATAATTTGATCAACCCAGAGTTAGCCAGTAACACATTGAACTAACGAAATATGTGTCGATAAAAAAGCAATTAATTTCGTCATTATGAATTAACATTTTAAAAATTGATTGAAATGTTCGATAGCTTGAAAGAAATTTTTGTATTGGATTCAAGTTCTTCCCGTTTAAACAGTAAAAATGTATGAAGATTGGACAAAATGTACCCACGTGAATGAAAGTAGCTAAATTGTTATATAATAATAAAAATATATGTAAATATGTCCTTATTGCTTGTCCAAAGGGAAGATTAAATTAAATAACGAAACGTGTCTGGAGAAGATATATATATATATATATATAATATTTTATTTGAATAAAATGATAGAATAAGCTCATCTAAAGCAAATATATATATATATATATTTTATTGTTGTTTTTCTTTTGTGTATTCAACATTTACATATAATATTTGAATAAAATGATGGAATAAGTTTAACCATGGCAACTATATATTGTTAACAATAAAATGCTTAGAACATGTTATCTATATTTGTATTGTATTTAAATTGCCATAAGTAACGAAGAATGCCGAATAGAGAAAAAGACAATTTACCCAATCGGAGTGTATGTGTATCAATAAAATTTCCAAAGGTTAATTAAATGGATGCTATTTTCCTTTGTTTTTTTATAATGTAAAACTACTAAAATACAAGTAATATCTCAAGTCATCGGTATGACAAAAGTAGGGAAAGATCTATGAATTTTAGTAATATTCTTACAATTCGGTAGCATATTGTCCCCTTAATTTTTAATCATAATTTGGACCGTTAAATGCTATATATTTTCAATCTTAGGGCACACTTGTGGCTTATGATCATGTATCACATGCTAAATGAGAATCTTCCTCTCCTTTTATCCATATTACTCATGCAACTGTTCAAATAAAATATATGTAAAAACTTCATAGTTAATCCTACGAGAAGAGTGTCACAAGTTATCTAATCTATATAATTCTCAATACATTTTTAGAATTTAATAACATTGGGAATATCAAAGACAAAAGAACAAAATAACTAAATCTAAAGAAACCACACAATAGATTGAAACAATGATATGCCCTAGGAGAGCCCTTTGAACAAAAAGCTAGCCTTCAAAGATTTGAACTAATGTATTATTTAGCAACTAGAAAGATTACAACACACTTTGGGGATCTCACAATAGTGTGATCCACACATATGAGTGGGTATACAAATGAATTTTGGAAAGTTAAAATTGTTGAACACCTTCAATTGAAGGTTATCTTTGAATGGAAGTCATTCATTTGGAGACAAATACTTTCCATGTGTCAAAATTATTTGAATGAAGGTATTTCTTAGTTTTCAAATTTTGCACACTAAAAATAAATATGGGAGGGGCCTTTGAATGAAAGGGTACTTCATTTCAAGGCCTTAATGATGCCCTCCTCCTACTCGCCTAGTTTTTAGAATAACTTTTTTGAAGCAAGTTCGGGGCTATAAAATGGAGTCATAACATGATATTTTGTATTGTTGTATCCCTCAAAGTAAGCTTCCCAAAAAGTATGATTTTAATAATAAAAAAAAAATTGAATGTAATTCCCCAATGCACTTGGTAAACTTTTTTAATGTGACCAACAACACTGACACGACATGCCTTCAATACCATAGGGATGGGGGTGGGGGGAGATTGGACCTTGTGATCTCTTTCTTGCAATAAAATGTTAAATAGCCAATCAAGCCAGCCCCTCATCCCTTCAATAAAAAATATTTATTTTTATAATTCTTTTTTAGTGAATATAATTTTTTTAGCAAACATAAAAGTCTTTACTCAATGTATGCGGATTTTTTATAAAGTAGAACATAAATAATAAATTTATATAAACAAAAAAATACATTACAAAACAATATTACTCTAAATTATAATTAAAGTAAAATTTAAAAAATAATAATAAATAAAATATACAACAAAAATTTATGAAAAAATACTCATGCACTAGGCATTAATATTAGCTATATGTGTTTAAGAATTTATTAATTGTTTTTATTTATAATAAATGTTATGCATTATAGAATAATATAACTCATTCAAAATAGTATAAAATTATTTATTTTTTTTTTAGAAAGTGATAAGGAAATGTTTTAAAAAAAAGATAAATTATTTTTTATTTTTGAAAATACATTTAGAATCTATATGCAAAATATAAAATAAAAATAGTTCACGTTATCTTCAAATTTTTAACGATTTTCTTGCTATAACTAATAGAATGTGAAAAATTAATTCCAAATGTTGATTTCATTATCCCACTTGGGCCAAAAAGTTTGACATACTATTGAGGTATCAACAAAATTACAAACCCCAAGATATTAAAGGTGATCCAAACCCACAACCAAGGTGGAATCAAGTAAATATGATGAATAACATCCTACCTAAGCCCTCCATTTGTAGAAAAAGGTGAAATAATGAGAGGAAAAACTAGTAGAAGATTTCAAAACCATCTTGCCACCAATAATTAATGTAGCAAGAAAAATAATCAATCCAAAAATTTGGGAACCCAATTTTTCAACTAGAACCAAGTGATAATAGGTGATTCCATAATCTATAATGCAACCCCTTTGCACTCTCTAATATTGTATTGCAACATGTGAACATAAAGATTAAATTCTTTTGTGACATTGATTGCATTTTATAAGACCTTATGAATATTAAATGTGTTCACCTAATGAGTCTAATTAACAATTTTCTCACTAAAGCATCACCCGGCCCTAATGTTTCACTCATATTAAATATTTTCCAATATCTCATATAAGCTCCCTAGTAAAATATTGACTAATCCTAATGTATGGCATCACATTTTGATATGGATCAAAATATTACAAAATAGAACATATTTATACTTACAAGGTGTATAAATTCCAACACACTAATTAAGTTATCCAACATTATTATTATGGGATACAATGGTCTATATCCCAAGTGTCATGAGAGATGATAATCTAAATGTATAATAATATGTGTTGTGTGTATATGTGTGAAACATTTATGGTGGTCACATGTGTTTAGACAAAAAAATAATAAGAGAAAAATACAAAAATATTTTTATTAAAATGTGCATTCTCTACTCCCATGGCAAATGAATGGTGGTGCATTTTCTCTTATCTATCATATATTTATATATGTTTAACTTCTTGTTAACTAATGTTACATATAAAATCTTAGATTGTAGTTAAATTTTTTAACCTTTCATATGTGAATCTTTATCTCCCAATTCTCAACTATTGACTTGTGTGTTCTAACATACATAGTTGTGAATATGGTGAAAAATATAGATATAATTATCCATGATGTCATATTTAGCAAGAGATGGTGAGTATATTTTGTGCTACATGATAAGTTTCTTGGCACTCGATGAGTGTTACATGAAGCAAGGACCTAGTCATGATGATAGGGCATGTTTCCCAGTAATACATGTCTTACATATGAAGCAAGGATGTAGGTGTGGGTTTTGTATGGAGTGTATAGCTATGTGTAGGGTTTTGCACTATTACATGAGTAATTTAATCTTATGTGAATTCTTGTGTGGGTATGTGTGAAAATCATTCGTCCCTTCTTAAAAATAAATCATCTCAATTACACTTAGGTACACTTTTGCAATACTATTTAGTATTTTATATTATATTTTAAGTGTACAACCCATTTAGAAATCTAATATTTTTTAAAACTTGTGATATGGTGATACTTAAAGGATTAGATGTACACACACATTGATGTTGATGTATTTAGAGTTTCCTGAATATTATATCACAATGATCAATAGATGCTACACCATAAATGAGATACTTGTGAAACTTGGATGAATATCATGTATGAGAAACAATATTAATAAGTGCTATGTATACCTTTGGCATTGTAGGAACTAATCCTTCCCAAACTTTAAGAGCTATACATATGATTCATTTGGAAAGTTTGGGTTTGAGACACTAACTTCAATATGATAGTCTTCATGGCACTACCATATATAAAAAAATATAAGTTACACCAAAATACATGAATGAAATATATGTTCTTTGACATTTAGTACAACTATCATGAATATAATAATGAGAAGGATGTTACAAGTGTGTTGTCATTGCACCAAAATATCGACCTGTTAATGCCCAATACAACCACTAGAATTATAGAATCGACAAGAGGCAGTTAAGCCATGTAACAAACCTAAGCAATGCGCTGCACAGCACAAGGAGACCGAGGGTGCACACCTTGCAACAATCCCCCCCCAGCGCAAGAAAGCGGTTTGAACTTGTCACCAAGCTCTGATACCACTTGTTACAAGTGTGGTTGTTGTTGCACCAAAAGATCAACCTGTTAATGCCCGATACAACCACTAGAATTATAGAATCCACAAGAGGCGATTAAGCCATGTCACAAACCCGAGCGTTGTGTTGCATAGCACAAGGAGACCAAGGGCGCACACCTTGCAACAAAGGATATCTTCAAGTTTTGTCTCTTCCACTTCAAATTCACAAAAAACTTTTAATTTTTTACTTCCAATTAATTTTTTCTATGTGTAGTACCATAATTCAAGTGGATTTTTATTTTGTGTTTTTCACATCATTAACCTATCTTGGATGGTTTCCTCTAGTTTAAAAAAGGAAAGTGCTTTCTTTAGTGTGGGAGTTTATCTTGTTTACCCTTTGTTTTTTATGCAAATAAAATTGGGGATTATTATCAAACTACCCAATCTTGCAGCCTAAACTTATCGTCCCACACTCTCACACATATACTATAGACAATATATGAATTGTAAAAAAATTGGAAACATAAATTTATTCAAACCCTCGTATGTATTTCTATTCAACTGATCTCTCAAGAATCAATTACACACATTATGATTTGATAGAAAATAAAATTAAGAGATTTTACAAGAATTTCTATCAACTTCATACCTTCAACTCTTCAAACCCTCATGCCTCCAACTTTCTTGGTTACACTCATATCATTAAATCTACCTTTTTTTATTCATCTTATATCTCTCATGGTTGGACCTTGAACACCACCAACACACCTGCAAATTCATTATTTTCTTTCATCCATTCCTCTCTTATTGGAAAGCTAATTTCCTACACCTTCCTTCATTCAATCTTTGGAGCAACCTACAAATATTTTCTCCAACTTTGTTACTATTGATTTTTGCCTTTTAACACCATTGAATGATGAATTTTATAGTCTTAAACCTTTATGAGGCACCCAAATATTCTCTTTCATTTACCTCAAATTGTCTTTTAAAATTCTTTTATATGTGCTTTCCTATGACTTTGATGTCTCCCTTATCCCTCTACAATTTCAAGATTCCTCTTCACACCTACAACAAATATTTTGATCCTTTGATACACCCCTCACCACTTAAAACTCTCATAACACATCTTCCATATCAACACACTTTTCAGTGAAAAAAAAATTATTTTTACATTTTATATTATTTTGGTAACTTATCTTCTTCTCTTTAGTCTTTCTCTAATACCAATTGATGCAAACAAGATTGTGGGATCTTCTCAAAATACCTAATTTTGATGCCTTAACATATCATCTCACACTCTTGCACACATATTAGAGATTATATATATATATATATATTCAAAAAAAAATTAGAAGCATAAATTTATTCAAACCCTCAAATATATTTATATTGAACAAATCTCTCAAGAATCAATTGCATACATTGTGATTTAATAGGAAACAAAATTCAAAATTTTTACAAGGGTTTCTATGCACTCCATGCCTTCAACTCTCTTGGTTACACTCCTATTTTGAAATATGAATTTTTTCCTTCATCCTACATATCTCATGGTTGCTTTGAATACCACTAACACACCTACAAATTCATTCTTTTCTTTCATCTATTCCTCTCTTCTAGGCAAGCTAATTTCCTACAATTTTTCTCATTCAATCTTTGGAGCTACCTACAAATATTTTCCTTAACTGTTATGTTGTTCTAAATAGATTAAACTAGGATAAGGCTCGGACATTTACATAACCACCACACAAGGGCACAACAAGGAGGAGCTCACAAGAAATGATACCACCATAACAATGGAAACCAAAAAAGGATGGGCCCTTTTTTAGATGAGCTTTTGACCTGAGCATCTAACTGGTGGGAACCAGGTTCCTAGAAACCCAAAATCACCTAATTAGAAACATATGGGTTTTAGAGCACTATGAACCATCTTCTTGAAAAACCCTTGTTCTTACTCCACCAAAGCCAAGGTAACGGACAACACCCAATGTCTTTTGAAAGGCTTCCCACAACCTTGTAACTAGACTCACCATGTTCCAACAACAGAAAAGAGAAAGATGTGATAGAGTAACCTATCCATTCTAGGCACAAAAAAACAAAAGAATAGACAAGAAGAAAATATCCCATATGGTTTTGAAAGGCATCCCTAAACCTTAAGTTAGTGGGAAACCCTACAAACAACGCATCGTGGACCAACTCTATAGGCCTGTTATTCACTGTATCAAAAAGAACCATATCCCCTACATGCACCATGCTCTGGGCCACCTCAAAAGGCCACACAAGAGGGTGAGGGAAATCAAGAGTAAAAGAAAAGGCCGAAGGAGAGAAATATTGCTTCTGATGAGGGTCTAGAACTATTACCAATAGGTAAGAAGGGAGCAAAGCCCTCTCTAATTAAACGATCATAGGGTAACCAACCTTTCTATTGTTGATGGCTGCCTTTTAACACCATTTAATGTTACATTTTATATAGTCTTAAACCTTTATGAGGCACCCAAATTCTCTATTTCATTTCCCTCCAATTGTCTTTTGAAATTATTTTGTATAAGCTTGAAATTCATCATTAAATGTTTCCAAATATGGCACCCAATCTTGTTGCGCCATATTCAATATCTTGTTGCTATAGATTCTTTTAGAAAATGGATAACAAAATAAACCAAGTCACTCTCATTGGTAAACTAGAAACTCTCTAATTATTTTCTCAAAAATCACTAGCTTTTCCCTCCATTTTAGACACCCAAATTGAAAGAATAAGACAAGAATGAAATACGAAAGGTCACTTTCCTTATGAATTTTTTTTAAGGCATCCAAATAAATTTTTTTATTTTATTTTTCCTTTACAAGTTTCCTCTACCATGGCAATGGATTCCTTGAAACCTTGAAATTGTGCAATATAATCACATTAAACATTTTTGAAATGGGAAAAAAGTCTTGATGAATGAATATGTAATCATTGCAACACTTTACAAGATACTCTTGAGGCTAAAACCTACACCAAAAAATACAAAACATGAGCATAAAAAAGAATATATTTTTTGGTGATGTAGGATTGTTTGTGAGCCTAGATGCTCCTATATCATGTTTTGACTTCTTGTCAATTATATTCTCATAGAAATAGGCTTCCAAATTTAATAAATATAGAGGATATTATTCTTATGATCACCAAGAACACAATTTTATTATATCAACTTATTCTCTCACCTTCAACGATAATGTTAACAACTTATTTAATTTTTTTAACCATAATCAACATTCAATAATAAAAAAGAAGGAAAAATTAAAGACATATAATTTAAATATAAGGAAGCATGCACACAACACCAAGATACTGTAGATAAACCCTAAAAGGGTGAAAGCCTTGAAAATAGTGAAAAATATCACTTAATATCTCAATCTATTACATAATTGTTAGAATAATGAGGATAATTAGTCAATAAGACACATTTTCAAAATAATTTACACCTTCTATTTCAAACCTACAATAATAAACATTGTCTTCGTTCTACTTTCAATTCATAAAACACACAACAAATGAAATTTACTTCACATGAGCCAATCCTTACCTCTTCATTTTCAAATAATATATATTATTCTTGAATGAATCACTTCATCTATTGAAACCATTTGAGTTCTATGCTAGCTAGTGGAATCAATAGGTGCAAGTCTATCTTCTTTAATGGCAATAAATACAACTTCATCACCTTCTGATTCATCATCTGTAACACCTTCATCTACAGCATAATAGTAGTTCTTCTGGTTCCTAAACTTCCAGTTAGACTTGTAAGGCTTATCATACTTTTCATGCTTCTCATATCTATCATTCCTATCATGCTTATCAAACTTATCATGTATGTCATACTTAACCATTCTCTTCAAGCATCTAGAAGCAAAATGTCCTATCTTATTACAAGAAAAGCATTTCAAGGGCAACTTTCCATCATACTTATCGGCACCTTTAGGCAATCTTTGAGCAACCAATGCTTCAAGCTCATCAAGATCTCTTTCTTTCTCTATTATTTCTCTTCTTTCTCTTTCATATATGGATATCCTGCACTCATCATGATCATATTTCTTCTTATCGGATACAGATGATGATGCTCTAAATGCAGTCTCAGACTTTCCATGTGATTCACCAAATTCGCTCAGCTCAAATGCAACAAGTTTTCCAACCAACACATCTCTTGTTATTGTAGTCACACTCTGGATCTCATCAATAGCAGCAACCTTATGTTTATAAGCAGGAGGCAAATATCTCAGCACCTTAGCAACAATCTCATCTTCCTCAATCTTTCCACTGACACACCTGATACCAAGGACAAGTTCATTCACCTTAGCCATGTATGAATGTATGTTTTCATCATCTCCCATATTCACTGTCTCATACTTTCCTTTCAAACTCTGCAACTTAGAAACTTTCACTTGACTATCACCTTCATACAGAATCTCAAGCTTCTCCCAAATCTCATGTGCAGTCTAAAGTCTCATAACATTTGTCATTTCAGAATCTGTCAGGGCACTAAGTAATGCTTCCTTCACTCTAATGTTATATTTTGCTTCCTTAACCTCATCAAGAGTGGATGGTCCATTTTGAGGAACAACATAGACATTCTTAGTAATCTTCCAGTAATCCTCTCCATGACATTTCAAGTGCAACTCCATTCGGCTCTTCCATACAATATAGTTACTTCCATCAAACCTCGGACTATCCTTCTTGAAGAGAATACCTTGCGCTGCCATCTCGGATCTCCTCAAGCGATTAAGCTTCTATCGGAGGATCTAGCGCTGATACCGATTGTTAGCAGCAATCAAGAAGGAAGACTGAGAGGGGGGGTGAATCAGTCTTCACCGAATCTAGCAAAATCAAACTCCAAAACATAAACTGATAAACTGCAGCAATAAATAGATAAGCAAATTAACAACACAACACACAACACCAAGATTTTTGATGTGGAAAACCTGGTTAAGGGGAAAACCATGGTGGGAACCTACCCATAGTAAGATGATAATCTGCAGTAGTATGTGAAAATATTACAATGAGGAATGCACATGCATTCAGGCACACTTACAATATGATTCAGACTACAATCCAGAAGAAATGAATTGCAATGATAGCATCTACAAATGCCTGATGATAGTTTCGGTTAAGCACAATTGTCTGTCCTACAACACTAATCTCACCTCAACACTTCACTGAATGATAAATTTCTTGTTCACACATTCACTTCTCTCTGATAATGTAGACATAATACCGACACCAAAACTAAGTGAATAACTCACCTATATATACAATTAATCAACCTTGATAACAAGGTCGGCTAAACTGATAACAATGTCGGCTAAACCCTCAACTCTCAACTCATAATTACAAAAATTATATTACACGAAACAAAGATCAACCACCAGACCAATATAATGATTTTCATTACATAGCAAGGACCTAATTCAAATTCCCAAACGATCACATCCACTAGAAATCACTCCAAGATCAACCACAACATGCTACACCACTAGAAATACCGCATAACACGAAAATCATCACTGGTTGATGAAAACCACCAAAAACTCACACAACGATCAATGTGGATTGCCAAAACAAATAGGACATGACTAGGAAACACTAGCAAGCATGTTAGAGTCATCACCAACAGCTGCACCAACTCCACTTTTCAAATCTTCATCTGTCAATGTCTAGAAGTTCAAGAACACAACTAATCATCAACGGTCACAAAGAAAGATAACTTGTGGAGTACCAAATCACAAACCATTTGAAAGGAAGATACACAAGATCATCCCAAACAATATACCAAAGCCTCGGCACAAGATCTGATCATACTAGAATATACCGGAGGAAATACCAGATTCTACAAAGCAGTGATCAACATAACCAAACTACAAAACCGGATCAGAAAATCTTCCCAAACTCATCGGAATAAATCACAGGAATATGTTGACATCAATGAAAACAACATATCCTAGCAGCAACAATGAACAACCATATCCAACAACATGCACACATTCACACACACGTACACTCATACACACATACTCATACATACACATACACATACACTCATACACTCACATACACATACACACACACAAACACACATACACACATACACACATACACACTCATACATCCACACATTCACACATACAAATACAAACACATACACTCATACATGTACATACTCATACATACACATACATACACATACACTCACATACACATAGACATACACATACACTCATACACTCACATACACATACATACACACATACACATATACACATGTACACATACATACTCACACATACACATACATATACATACACACATACTCACACACATACAGATACATACATACATACACGCATACATACACACATACACACACATGCATACACACATACTCACACATGTAGACATACATACACACATACACATACACATACACATGCATACACATATACTCACACATTCACACACACATGTATGTGCATATACGCATACACATATACTCATGCACATTTATACTCATACATATTGTAGACACCCAAAATTGTCATGTCTAATTAAATAAATATTTTATTTATTTAATTATCTAAGCTTAATTCTTCTATTAATTAAATAAATATTTATTTATTTAATTAATTCATTTATCCTCTTCTAGCCTTATTTCTCATTTAAATAAATACATTTATTTATTTAAATTATCCCTTTTCCTAAATTAAATAAATATTTTATTTATTTAATTGATCTCATTTCTTCTATTAATTAAATAAATCTGTATTTAATTAATTAATTCATTAACCTTTTCTACTCATGACACATGTCATTCATCTCTTAATTCCTACACTACCTACCCCTTTCATTATTTTATTATTTCTTCTACCTGCCCTCTAATCATAGTCGACCTCCTTTTACACCTCTTAATCTTATCCCTCCATTTCATATTGTGTCTTCTATATAAGGAGATGCTTCCCTCATTATCAAACCCTAATCGTTCTATGCATTCCAATCATCTTTTATGCAATTGACTACACTACAATCTTACTTATTACCACATTTCGTTCTTTGTTGAGCTCTTGTGCACATAAAATCTGAGAGCAAATATATCAAGCAAGATCAATAGAGATAGGAAGAATGGAGATCAAAACCCTATTGGACATGTGAAGGTATAATCTTTGTGATTTCGTTTGATTTGCATTGTCTTAGGTAATCTTCATATGTTATGGTGGATCTTTGTTGTTGTTAGGCTAGGGTTTTGTGGTTGAATTCATTTAGCCTTTCAATATTGTTATTATTGTCATCCATTTTCACCATATACATTTTGGCACGCCCGGTGGGACTCTTGTCCCTTTTGTATTTAACATTATTGTTGCAGATCTTGTGTTTTGAAGTTGCAGATCTGACGTTTTCGACAGCATTTTGATATTCCCGCGTCTGCGCACTTTCGGATCACGTTTTTGGCTTTCTGTCGCATCTATGCACTTTTGGATCGCGTCTATGTTCCCAAATCGTGTCTGTCAACCTCTGAACCATGTCTGTGTTTCTGGCAGTATTTTCATTTTCCAGATTGCAGGTTTTCATTATAGGCGCATCTGTGGGCACTTTAATCGCGTCTGTGAGATCTAATCATGTTTGTGATCATTTTAATCGCGTATGTGTCTTGCAGGATTTTCTGTTTTGCATTTTTTTTGCAGAAATGCATCTGTGTTGTGGAATCACATTTGTGGGCAATTTAATCGCGTTTGTGATCATTTTAATCGCGTTTGTGCTTTGCAAGATTTTCTGTTTTGCATTTTTTTTTGCAGAAATGCATCTCTGAGGTGTTAAATCGCGTCTGTGTTGTAGAATCGTGTCTATGTAAGGTTAAATCGCGTCTGTGTTAAAATATATATATATATATATATATAGGTTTTCATTTTTCGCCATTTTGTCTTACATTTAATGTTTCAGATCTAGTTTATTTTGAGCTAACATTTTCAAATCTAGCTAACAAAATTGGTGCAGCTTGTCTTAAAAGCAAAATTGTTTGGTTGAAGGCCCCTATTTTCACAAAGTCTTTTGGGTTTAAAATTTACCTAACTTGTGTGCTTACAGGAAGGGGTGATTATTTGAAACAATCCAAACTACTAACAACTCTTTGTTGCAGGTCCTTGGCAAGGATTTTTGGATTTTTATTTGTGTGCCTTGTTTTCATAGACTAGCAAAACACTTCAATTGGTGCACTAAAATTGAATCATTGTCTTTTGTGTCTTGAGCAATAGGCTCTTTTTGTTTAATCTTTAGAGGGTCTATCTTCCCGTGTGGTCATTAGGACTACTAGTGAGAAGAGAACGACCCAAGTGGTATAGAGGAAAACCCACCTCTTCCGAACCACTATAAACAACTGTATTCATGGTGAAAACTATGGATAGCGTGTGTTGATTAGTTCATACCGACACTATGTCTCCCCATAAACCCGTTTGATCAAATTTATTTGATCAGTTGTAGGGCGTAACCCCTACCGGCTGGGAGCCTTCTGTATTTATAGAGCTGAAAGTGTCGCATGTATGGCCACACGAGTGGATGCCCTTACTAGCACCTTTTTGTTTTAGAAGCTCAAATCCTTCTAGTTGTTGGGGCAGGAGGTCAGACCTCTGGTAGCGGCCCACACACATACGATTCTTAGTAGAGATACAAAGTTCACCACGGGGAGTTTTCATGGAGACTGATGCTTGGCTAACCCAAGAAGTGAGTGCCGAGGGTGGAGCCAGTGAGGTCAAGCATCTAAGTATCCGCTCTGAATAGCGTAGCCTCAGGGTAAAACCCCATGTGGGATCAACAACTATTGTCTTGGCCAGCCATAAGAATTGTGCTTGGCTTATTTTAAACATTCAAAACATTCAAGACCAACAGCAAAACATTGTGTCTTTTGTGTCTTCAAGTGTATGCAAAACATTTTTTACATCAAACAACACACTTTTCTTGGAGTCATTTTGAGTCTAGACACTTGCAAACATTGGGTCTTCATCAACACTGTGTCCTCTTGTCACGAAAAATAGTCAAACAGTCAAATTTGGTCACAACAAAAATGACCTCACAGATTAAAAAAGATTGCACAAATTTTGCAGAAACATGTATGTGTCAGACATAATAGCGTCTGTGTTGTATAACCGCATCTGTGAAGGGCAGAATCGTGTCTGTGTCCCAGAACAAACATTACACTTTGCAAAAAAATCTCAGAAGCGCGTCTGTGTTGAACAGAGCCACGTCTGTGTCGAGAAACCGCGTCTGTGAAGCATACAGGCGCGTCTGTGTTCAGAATTGAAAAACTGTTACAGTCCAGCAAACAAACACAGTCAGTTTTGGAATTCTTGAGCTTCCTAGGTCATTTCTCCAGGGTTTCATTTAGCATTCAACCTGTCTTTGGGTCTCACAAAGTCCATCATTGCTTCATATCTCACTTTACATTCACAATTGTCTAAACTTGAGTCAAAAGGTCACTTGCTTGTCCTCATCATACTTTGTCAACATACTACATACAACAATACTTTGCTAAGTGGTCCCTCATCAAGGTTTCTTACCTTTGGGTCTCATTTGGTCTTACTTAGAGTCAAGGTCAACTTACCTCATCAAGAGAAACTATCCTCTCTTTGGAAGCCACACCTACTCTACTACATACACACTTGGTCTTACACTTTGGACATTGCAAGTACACCTCAGATTCATTTACATTCCATCCAACTCTTGGTCTTCCATACTTTTTCCATTTTTCATCTAGTCTCACATATCTCGGTCAATACCTAGTTCATGGTTGAAACCTGTCTTCAAAAATCTAGGAGAGAAACTAAAGAGGCTCAAGAGTCCGCAAATATGAGTTCTTATGAGTATGAGAATGATATCTTTTTCAATTCTGATCATACTACATTACCTGACATGGATGCCTATAGAAACATTCCCAATGTTGAGAACATGGACACTACAAACAACAATGCTACACACAATGACAATATGGACAACTTTTCCGTACATTCAGTAGATGTGGAAGAATCCATTATGAATCCCCATTTCAATCGATTGGTTGAGGAAATAATGAGGAGGGATAGACAATACTTCTTACAAATGATGGCACAAAGTGGAGCCAAGATACCTCATGATTTTGACATGTCTCAAATAATGGAAAATCGACCTTTGCAACAATCTCACTCCAACATGGATCAGAGGAGGCCTAATAGTGGAGGCAATAGAGGACCACATATGGTACCTGAATCACCTTCATCTTTGTTTCAAAAACAAGAGGTCCCACATACACATGGTCAAGCATATGATACTCACCTTCGTAGACCATTATGGAAGTCTTATGCAGACAGATATGCTCAATCACATACCAATGCTAAGGATCAACCACCAAAGCAATTGGATATTCAAAGGCATGCTCAAAATTTGGACACAAGGAAACCCCGTGTCAAATTTGGGGGCAACACATTAGAACATGACATGCCTGTAAAGTATGGTATACATGCACAAAATAGATATGGTGTTCCTCAACAGGAATCTATACCAAGTGGTCCATATACGCAGCATCACTATAGACCTCCTCCATATGAACATGTGTATGATCAATATCATTCATATATGCAACATGCTCCTCCTCCAATTGGTGCCTCAAGCATAGGGTATGGTCCAAGAAGTCGATCTCCACCTAAGAGCAATTTGGAGAAACAAATCAGGGACTTACAAAAGAAAATGGAGGACATAAATACACCAAAGCCAACATACACCATGAGAGCATATGTCCTTGTCCATTTGACAAGAGCATTCCAATGCCTCCATTTCCTACACACTTTGTGACACCTAAGTTTGATAAGTATAGAGGAAAAGGGGATCCTAAGGCACACATAAGACAATTTTTCACAGCTTGCATTGAGGTAGCAGCAGAAGAGACATATTTGATGAGATTATTCCCACAGAGCCTAGGCAATCAAGCTATGGAATGGTTCTCCCAACTTCCACCTGGTATTAAGTCATGGGGTGATCTAGCAGAGGCATTTATTCAACATTTCTCCTACAACATAGAGATAGACATATCAGTCACTACTTTGTGCAATACTAAGCAAAAAGAGGGAGAGTCTTTTGCATCATTTTTACAAAGATGGAGAAATCTAGCCAGTAGATGCTCTTGCGAAATTCCACAAAAACAAATGGTAGAGATGTTCACCCAAAATGTTAACAAAGACATTGGCTATGATCTAAGGAAAGCTTGTTTGTCCATGTTCAAGGATGTCATTGAAAAAGGCTTAGCAACAAAAAAGGTCCTAATTGAACAAGGAGTCATTAAGATATTCAAGGAAAACAAAGATGACTTTAAGGGAAAAGACAAGCCGAGATTTTGGAACAAAAACAAGAATATAGTCAATGATGGTGTTGTTGATGCCAACACAGTGCGACCCAAATTCATTTTTTCTGGATCAAGTTCTACAAACAATCAAGTGAATACTCAAACAACTTCCAGATCACAAAGGAAATACACACCCTTGGGAGAACCACTTGAGTCAGTTTTTAAGAAGCTAGTGGCAAACAAAGTAATCACTATTCCAGATTTTCCTCCATATGAACCAAAGGTTAAACCAAATTGGTGGAACGATGATGAGTATTGTGAATTTCATAAGAGCAAGGGTCATAAGATAGGAAATTGTCATCGACTGAAGAACATTATACAAGATCTCATTGATAGGGGTGACATTGAGATTGAGGGACATTCATCTAATCAAGAACATGAGATGTTTAAGGAACCATTCCCAAAACATGACAAAGGAAAAGCTAAAGCCACAGATGACCAAACCAACTATACCAGAGCATCCTACAACTATGATTCAACCATCAATCACATCTCGATGGACAACTATGTCTCTACCATTATCATCAAGGACAAAACGTCTGAGAATTCTACCCAGAGACCCAAGATTGTCCTAAAAGGTGTTGGATCTTCTTCCGAACCTACCTCTGAATGTCATGTTACAACCCGTCGAGGTAAAATCACTTTGCAAGGTACTCCAACTAAAAACACCGCTTCTTCATCAACCAAACCTGAGTATGACCTTGTAGAACAATTAGGGAAGACACCCGCACTCATCTCCATTCTTGAGCTCCTACACATATCCCCCGCACATAAATCCATTCTTGACAAAATCTTGAGAGAAACTGTCATTCCTACTGATCTGAACGTGGACCATTTTCAAGCCATGGTGGGATACCTTTCCCTTCCACACTCCCTTAAATTCACAGAAGCTGATGACGCCTCCGTAATTCAGCTACATAATGCACCATTACACATTGAAGCCTTCATACACAAACATAGAATCAAACGATTCCTGATAGATGGAGGAGCGGGTCTAAACATTTGTACATTGAGCACAATTAAACAATTGGGATATTCTGATAAAGTTGTGAATTCTATAAACAAAATTACCATCAAGGCATATGATGATGAAGAGCGTTCATCCAAAGGCATAGTCACCTTGCCTCTCAGAGTTGGACCGGTTACAAAGGATGTGGTTTGTCAAGTCCTAGATCTAGATCTCACATACAACATACTCTTGGGACGTCCATGGATTCATGAGATGAGCGAAGTCCCTTCTACATATCATCGATGTATCAAGTTTCCACACAATGGAGTTGAAGTGAACGTCAAAGCGGATCCAAATCCATTCATATATTGCAACAATCTGCAACCTAGATCAGAAATAACAATTCCAGTCAATCGAAAAGCTATTCCTTCATCAGCATATGTGGATCCAAAATCATTGAAAGCTTCTACATCTAAACACGCAGAGCTCAAAGACAAGTTCAAGATTAAAGACATGGGATGTGGTGAGTATATCTTTCATGTTGATCAACTCCCACTATCTCCTAAGGTAGTCAGTCAACATGAACAATCTATAAACAATTTGCAAGGAATTGGGTGTGAACCACCTAGTGTTGTGACTACTAAGTCTGAATTCAAATCTCCTCTAGCGATGCAAGCATCTCTTGATATCAATAGTCCTAAGAGTGGTTCCAGCGAAGAATCTATTGAGCGTATCGCCAACCCTCTTGAGAACTCACATAGCCTTACCATTTCATCCACTCATTCCATTTCCATTCCTCTCCCAAACTTGGATCAACAAGAATTACAAAAGCCCTTACTCATTGGGGATCAAAAATCAAGCTATGAAAAGAAAAATCTAAAAGTCAAAAATAAAAAAAAGTCCTTTAATTCAAATCAAAATCAAAAGCTATTGGACTCTACAAAAATCAAAGTCAAGGATAAAAATTCTATGAAAGAAAAAGAGAAAGAGTTGATCTCCCCTAATATCAAAATAACTGGGGGCAAAAGTTCTGCAATTTCAAGTCAAAAAGAATACTTGTTGATCCTAAGTCTCCATCATGCTATCCTACTTTCACTTCTTTTCGCAATCATAAGCCTTCATCACTCATCTACTTGTTCCACACATCCATCTCCTTCTGGTAATACATCATGGACCTTTCATGGAGCTTCCTTGAAGGATTTTGTTATTAGGAATGCCCAAACTTCTTCAGGTGACACGCATACAGGCTTATGTAGTCCACACACTAGTAATTCTATCTCAGTTCCTTCATCAAGGAAGACAGTCACTCAAGCTACACATCATTCAGTCAAGGAACAATGCAGCTACAATCACAAGGTCAAGCCTCGCACATTTGAGGTAGGTGATTTGGTCCTCAGAGAAAATCCCAAAAATCAGCAAGAGAGAGAGAAGAAGGGTAAGTTCGAACCAAATTGGCTTGGTCCTTACATCATTACAGCAGCATATGGATCTAGGGCATATCAGCTCTCAACTACAGAAGGTGAACTATCCTAAATTCAAAAATACAAAAAAAAAATCATAAAACATAAAAATCATTACTTGGTGAAAACCTGGCAAACGGGCGCCTTGTGACACAAAAAACATTGAAAAATCAAAAAAAGTAAAGAGAAATAATTTCGTCCAACGGTGAAAACCACTTCGGTGGCACCCTGGGCAAGTACCATGGTGAAAACTAGGTCACAGTGCCATGCGTAGAGACATTGCTCCTCCCTCCTTCAGGATTCACTTTCATCCTTTCACTTTGCACACACTCACAACCTATTCGTTCATAATAAACTTACCCATTCCCATCATGGCTTGTTATTGATCTGCCCAAGATTGGTTAGCCATTCATAATAAACCTCCCTTTTCACCTCCCTTTCCATCCATAATAAATCAGATCCTATCTGTGGCTAAGGCAAATCTTACGTCTAGTGATGGGTGTGGAACTGAGAACATCACATGTTTCGAGGAGTACAGTTTCTTCCAGCTTCCTTCAGTCTATCCGCGCACAATCCGCAATAAAGCAACATTTGCATCATAATTCTGCAATAAAGTTTCATCTTCTCCACAATAAAGTATCAGTTTCATGGATTCAGTTAGTTTCAGATGAGATAGCAACAACAATGGGCTTCAACAAATCAAATCTTTCAACAGACTCAGACAACATTATGGTTCAGTGCTATCTATCCTTTCTGTGAAAGTAAACATTATGACCACAAGCAGATAAGACTTATATGAGTGACAAGAGACACTAAATTTGAGGACTACAGTGGATGTTGGTGTTGAGTCTTGGTTTTTTTGTTTTTTTTATCTTTTGGTGACATGTCTTTTAGCTTTTCCGAGATGTCTTTGACTAGAGATTCTATCTCCAGGATGTCTTTGACTAGAAAGGCGAGGATGGGGTATCGTCACCTATTTGTATTTGCTATCTGTGGATTGTCTCTTAGTAATGCTATGACTTGTCCAAGGATATGAGGACACTGTGAGTCTAGTATGAACTGGGGCATTCCTTGTTTGTGACTGTCTTATCTCCATGCAAACAGGTACAATGACTTTCTGGGTTGAACATATGCCTCGATTGTCATAACCTACTTGCCATAATAAAGCTCAATGATGATAACGCACAAGAAGCTCTTTCACTTTCATATCTTCTGTCTTTCATCCCCCTTTTTTGATTGACTTCCATCATCCTTCTTGAGTCCGTGTAGCTTGCTATCACATGACTGAGTATAATGACACACCAAAAACATTTGCATTTCATGTAGTTTGCATCTGCATTACCACATATTAAGCATTTCATACATACATATAAATATCACAATTGCATCACATCCTGCACACAACACATGTTAGCACATTTTATATTCTCATCATGTAAATAATTATTTGCATTATCATATTCATCTGCATTTCATACATTCACATTTGCATCATGCATACACATATAAAACATAAAATAACAAAAAAATATATATTGCATTGCATCATATACACATTTGCATCCATAACATAAAATAAGCATCACATAAGAACATCTCATCACATAGGTACGCATGCATATAGCTGTTGCAAAGAAGAATCATCTCATATATATATATAAAGTGTCATGATACAATGATGTCAAAATCATATGGCTACAAAAGCACCCGCAGGTGTCTACATCATCATACAAAAATGGTACAATACTGATACATAGGGAGCCCTCTATGGCTATGATGAACTCCCTCCCTCGGAGCCGCCTGGCCTCAATGGAATCTGAGCCCCGGAAGGACCCGCCCCAGGATCATCCCTCCTGTCTCCTCTATCTGGTGGTGGTGGAGGACCCATAACCCCACCACTCGATGCCTGTCTCCTCCGGCTCCCTCCTGTAGTTGTCGCTATTCGCGATGGTCTACGGAAGCTCCTCGCCCGTTGATCCGCTGGCACTGCACCATAATAGAGATCCCACCAGTAGGCAATCTCCTCCCCTGCCCACAAGACATAAGCATATATGGCCCCTGTATCCTCTGCTACCTGCCTCCCAGCCCTCAGTGTTGTCTCAGCCTCTGTATAACATTGAATAGCCTGATCCCGCTCTCGCTCAATATCTCTGAGCCACCTCCTGAGCCTATCCCTCTCCCTCTCCAACTCCTGGATCTCATCTGCTTGTCCCTGGCAGATCTCCCTCAGCTCTATCAGCTCATCCTCCTCTGCATCAGCCCCCTCTGGCTCTGCCTGTGGCTCCCCCTGTACGGGTGCCTACCCTTGTGCCTGTGCCTATACCTGTATGGGTGCCTGTATTGGTACCTATCCCTGTATCTATCCCTGTCCCTGTACCTGTACCTATCTGGGACCCTGTGCTGCTGGCACCTGTAGCGGCAATCCATCGCGACCCCTCACCACCCGAGCCTGCCTCTCCTCTCCACCCTCCCTCCGCGGTGCAACCCTCCTCTCTCCAACTGCTCCCCTCCTCCTCCGTCAGCCTCTGCCCCCATCACCTCCACCATCATCATCATCCCCACCACCATCCCCATCTAATGGCTCTCCCAAATCCATCAGGCATGGGAAGGGATGCTCCGCCCAGTATGCTGTGTACTCGGCATCCATGTCGGCATCCTCAATCTCTGGCCACATGTCCCAAGGTAGGGGTATCATCTCTACCAGCTGCGTAACTACCTGATCATATGATAATAGGGGCCCAAACTATGTCTGATCTCTCATAGTCTGTGCATACATGCCTGAGCCCTGTGGCATCCTCTGGATCCTGCCAAACTGTCTACCAACTCTGTCCACTAGCTGCCTCTCCAGCACATAGGGCGTCCGCCCAATCAGATACTTACTCTGGAAGGTGTAGGAAAGCTCAACTGCATCATCCTCCCACTGATCGCTCCTCCTAACACTGCTGGCAGTGCTAGCCCTGTAGCTGTCATAGTATCCCACGCCACATGTCCAGCCCTCATCTCTAGTCCTGGGTCCTAGAACACTCGTCTCAAGGCCTCCCTATCTCCATCTCGATCGTATGGGATCGGCTCCCCATCGATCGGTATCTGCAAGATCCTGTATACATCCTCAAGGGTGACTGTCATCTCACCCATCAGCAAATGGAAAGTACATGTCTCGGAGTGCCATCTCTCCACCAACATAGTCAACAGTCCCATGTTCGCCTGAAACTCAGGCACATATAGAACATGTCTCAATCCCATAGCCTCGATAGTAGCTCACTCCTCGGCTGTCAGCTCAGGTCGCAATCTCTGAGTAGACAGGAATCTCTCCTGTGACTCCAGTATCGGCAAATACTCCTGCACTCAAGCAAATCAATCATGTCAGTCATAGTGGCATTCCCTGTTTATCACAAAATGCTACTTTTTATTTAAATGCATATGGCCTTCTATCCTAGTGACACTCACTGTTTATCATAAAGTGTTGCTTCTATCCTAGTGGTACTCCCTGTTCATCACAAAGTACTACGTGTGTGGCACTCCCTATTCATCACAAAGTGCTACTCACATTTGCACTCCCTGTTCATCACAAAGTGCTGCTCATATTTTAGTACTCCCTATTCATCACAAAGTACTCTATCTTGGTACTCACTGTTCATCACAAAGTGCCTTGATCTATCCTAGTCTTCCCTAGAGGACCTGCTTGAGTGTATCCTCTCAGCAGCTTATCCAATCGACAACGTATGTTCATCACAGAACTGTCGATTTGACTTAGAAGACACAAATTCACATTTTTAAACACAAACGCGCTTACCTGACATAAACGCGCTCAAAGACTGCACAGACGCGCCTGAAAAACACAGACACGCCTGACAAACATAGACATGCCTATGCTCTGCACAGACGCGCCTGGGCGACACAGACGTGCCTTCTTGGCACGGACGCACCTGACCATCACAAACGCGGCTGCATTTGGCACAGACGCGGTTTCCATCACAGACGCGCCTGGCACAAACATAGACGTGCCTCGCGAGCATAGACACGCCTGGCACCAACGCAGACGCACTTAGACGTTTTTGGACATTTTTTGGGACCCTATTCTAAGCGCATTTATTGCTCTACCTAGCATGCATTAATGACAACAATAAATGCATCAAAAGTACAAGGAGGTTTGGTGGTACTTACCGGCTCTCCTACCTCTGCTGGCCTCTAGAATCGGCGAACACGGTCGAATCTGTGAACGAAAGCCATCGCTGCTAACTGCTGCTGCTCTATTTTCGCTCTGCACTCTGCTCTCGTGGATGTGTAGATGAAAATGAGGATGTATTTTCCCCCGTGGTCTATCTTATAGCCTACCCTACCCCTCGCCCTCGTTTCCCGTGTCAGTCTTCATTATCCCATGACTTTGTCACTTTATCCGATCAGTCCATTCTAGCCTTTCTTTCTTATCGAGAGATTGTCTACAACCTTTCCATACATTTTCATCCAATCTCTCGAGGGGGCATATCATTCCCATCTTGGGGCAACTCTGTATCAGTTCATATTATCTTCTTTGAAACAACGAGACAAGCTACATTGTCTCAAAGAGTGGCAAAATGTAGACACCCAAAATTGTCATGTCTAATTAAATAAATATTTTATTTATTTAATTATCTAAGCTTAATTCTTCTATTAATTAAATAAATCTTTATTTATTTAATTAATTCATTTATCCTCTTCTAGCCTTATTTCTCATTTAAATAAATACATTTATTTATTTAAATTATCCCTTTTCCTAAATTAAATAAATATTTTATTTATTTAATTGATCTCATTTCTTCTATTAATTAAATAAATCTTTATTTATTTAATTAATTCATTAACCTTTTCTACTCATGACACATGTCATTCATCTCTTAATTCCTACACTACCTACCCCTTTCATTATTTTATTATTTCTTCTACCTACCCTCTAATCATAGCCGACCTCCTTTTACACCTCTTAATCTTATCCTTCCATTTCATATTGTGTCTTCTATATAAGGAGATTCTTCCCTCATTATCAAACCCTAATCGTTCTATGCATTCTAATCATCTTTTATGTAATTGACTACACTACGATCCTACTTACAACCACATTCTGTTCTTTGTTGAGCTCTTGTGCACATAAAATCTGAGAGCAAATATATCAAGCAAGATCAATGGAGATAGGAAGAATGGAGATCAAAACCCTATTGGACATGTGAAGGTATAATCTTTGTGATTTCGTTTGATTTGCATTGTCTTAGGTAATCTTCATATGTTATGGTGGATCTTTGTTGTTGTTAAGCTAGGGTTTTGTGGTTGAATTCATTTAGCCTTTCAATATTGTTATTATTGTCATCCATTTTCACCATATACACATACACATACTCGTACATACACACATGTACATATACACACATACACACACACACACACATATACACACATGTGTGCACATACATGTATACACATACATTGGCATACACATACACATACACACATGTATTCATACACACATGCATGCATACACACACATAAACATATACATGTACATATATATACATATATAGAAACACATACATAAATTTTTTGTAGCAATTTAGATCAAACATCGCAAACAAGAAGACACAATGATCGTTACAACTAGTGATACTATAAAAATTAACGTGACCAATGTGTATATTTGTAGGCCAAATTCAACCCAATTTCCATGGGTCTAAACATAATCGAAAATACATCAAACAGTTTCTTATCCTAAGGTCAATGTTCTCATGGCAGTAACTTCAGCCCACAACCTAGAATCTCCGTTAGCTCAAGTGTAGGGACACCTTGAGGGGTGTATTCACTAATTTTGCCTTTTTCATGATGGAACAACTAGGGGCCTCCAGGACTAGAAGGATGACCCTATCACCCTCTCCTTGGAAAGCTACAAGAAGCTTATGTTAAGCTGAGGATTTCTATCTCATCCCACGGGAGCCTTATGGTGAGTGTCTTGGGGGGAAAACCATCTATCCCATTGCACTGAAGCTATCACGATGTTCAGACAAAAAAGGGTGGGCCACTACTCTAAGGTGTTTAGTGGGGGGAACTAATGCGGAACTTGGTGTCTACCCATGCAATGGCAACTCATTCAAGAACCCACTCATCGTTCTCCACATAAGTGCATACACATAGTGTAACTACTAGGGAGTATCATCGGTGTAGATACATGTCACCAAGGCATCGCGACTTTCACCTAACGTATTAATTTATATAGCGAGCAAAAGAAAGTACTGCTTGGGTCATTCCCCTCTCACTGGCCTTATGTGCTTCTCAAGAGGGCAAGTTGTAATGGTACTTTTCCCTTATGATTTATTAAGTATCAGTAGTGGATTAACCTTTACATTAGGGCAATGACTATGTGAAATTGATTAATACATATATGTAAATCATGAAGAGGTTGTTTTTCTGCACACAGAAGATTAGTTATAGGTATAGGGTTTCCAGGAAAGGGAGCACTCCAGGAGGACATGGTTCTTACACAGACCCCCACATGCCTTCACGGCATGAAATAAACATGATTCTTACACAAAACCCCACATGCCTTCACGGCATGAAATAAAAACAGCCCTAGCCAGGACAATCTTAGGTGTATGTTGTACCCCACATTGGACACACACTGTATGCCCCTTCTCCAATGCCCAATGCCCAATCACCAGACCTTAACTATCCTCTCTCTTTTGATTTTTTCAATTTCTTTTTCCTCTACTATTTTCTCCCTTTGTGCCCTTCTTTATTGATTCATAGGTTTTAAATAATGTCTCAAGGGTGGTAACAAAATTCATAACCCTTCATAACAATTATAATGTCCATAATTATATTTATTTAATACTATTTATTATAACTCCATTCCATGGGAAAAAGTCCCATAACACAAGTCCTTCTACCTGAAAAGAAGATGATAACAATTTCTCTTACACCCAATACCCAATGGAAGAAGAGGGGAGTTCAGATACTTTTATTATAATCTTTAGGGTTATATCTAAACACAAAGCATGCCAAAGGCATAAAACACCTCAAAAAAGTTAACTAACCCCAAAATGGAATAAAGATGTGAGCCTAATTAAACTAGAAAGGAAAAACAAACAGACATGTAGACAAACTTTCTAATAGTATTTAAATTAAAAAAGGGTAAAAACTCAAATTATAAAAGTAATTTAAATATTAAAATATTAATAAATAAAAATTAATATCAAAAAATATTAAATTGAATAAAAATACCTTATAAAAGTTGTCAACAATATGTCCAAATTGTCATTGAATTGACCTTGATAATCCAGCTAGTTGACTTCGCAAATAAAACAAGAAAATCTATTATTGTCCCTTGGTCGGATGGGGGACCAAGTTTGGCATACAGGAGTCCAACTGGATTGAGTCCGATCGGACTCCCATAGTCCAATCGGATTGTCCAATGTGGCCTGCCATGTGGCACCAAAATGATCATTTGCTCTACATTTTCACTAGATTGAACTTCTGGCCAATTTTTCGTCACATGGAATTTTTTTTACAAAAAACAAAAAAATACCCTTTTGTAGAGCTCGAAGTCACAAATCCAATCATATAATTTTTTTACTATTTGATCATTTTTAATATTTTTTATTAATTAAACATTGCGAGTATCTTTTTAATGAAAAAAGAGGTTGATTAGAAATTAAAAAATAAACATTAAATGAATTTAAAACAAATTTAAAAAATTATTTTTCTCTAAATGAGAGAATCTTCTCGAAAAAGGGTTTTTTTTTGTTAATTATAAATTTAGTAGTCAAAAGGTGACATCGAACGAAAACTGTCAAATTTAGCTATGTTGGACTTCAAAATATTATAACAAGAAAAATAAACATCAAATTTTTTTATTTTTTTTTAACACTACATATATATGTTCTCTATTTGGAAAAAAAAATCTGAAAAAAAGTCCATTTTCATTTTTTTTGGTGACGCCGACTAGAACCCCTAATTTTTAGTATTTTTCAACAATGAAAAATCTGTCTTTGAATTTATAAAAAAAAATATCAATTTTTTCCTAAAAAAAATAAAAAATAATAGACATAAATTTCATTAATATTTCTACATTTGATCAGTTTACATCATTTCAAAATTCAATTTACAAATGTCACTTTTATTCTATCAAAGTTAAACAGTTTTAGTTGTGTTGGTCGATGCCTTTATAAAAGTGTAACACAGCATTGCACTTTTATCCATTTGTATTAATGGTTCTAGACCCTTGGCCAAAAAGAGAACTGAAACAAGAACATGCACCACATGTTTCACTTGAAAGTAGCATTTTAAATAGATGGTTGTTCTCACATGAGACTTGTTGATGGTGTTTTGTTGCACTATCGAACACAGAATAAAATACCAAAGGTACTCTATCCTCTCTTGAGTAAAGACTCTCAAATGCTGAAGATCTGTGAAGGATCACTTGAGATGACTCCAAGGTTCTTTTATGTTAGGTCCTAACATGTTTGATAGCTTCAATGGTGTTGATGTGATTTGTTGTGCCTATAAGGGGACTTACGTTGAATAATTGAACTACTTTGGATATCACTGGAACGTAGAATTCCACTTGATTTGATTAAAAAAAAAAGGAAAAAAAGGATAGGGGTTGAGAAGGCTAATCTACTCCTAAGAATGTAAGAGCAATGAACGATCTTTGATGAAACTCTAACTAAGTCAAATCACTAGAATGTAAGAGCAATGTAAGAGCTATGAACATCTCTATAAGGCTAGTGCAATCTTCTAAGGATAGCTTTATGATGTTCAAATCACCGCTACAAGCATAGACACCGTCAAGTCGATGCATATCAATGAAGAAGTGATAATTGAAGTTAAGCTTTAACTGAATGATTCCAGTTGATTATGCAAGACAAGTTTGCAATCAACAAACCGAAAATAGCATGGATATACAAATTTCACCATTGATCATACAAATTTCTTCCATTCATCTAATAACATGAAATTAAATTGAGAAGTATAGAGACCATGCAAATTGTTGAATCAGCGCATAATTCACCATTTATTCAATGAAGTTTACATATCTTTTGCGACAATATCTCGACAACAATATTTGTCTTCTCTTTCTACTCTACTCTAGAATACTATCTATTATTGAGTTACAAACTATTAACTATTAACTATTGACTATTAACCTTACAAATGAAGAAGTGAGGGCTTTTATAGTTCTCTCATTACATTTCAGTGGCTCAGATCGATTTGAGATCAATGGCCAAGATTACAAGATAAAAACCTTATTGCAAAGCATTTAATGCTTGACCAATGGTACAATTACATTTGATTGGATGCATGTCCCTTTTAGAAAAATTGACCAATAAGTGACAAGGGTAGGTAACATCGATCTTCGTGCCTTTGTAGTAGTTATCTTCTTGTTAGGTTCATCGAATCTGGATGCCTTCTCATGAAATAATGTGATTGGATATGATGATGATTGGGCGCCACCTCAGCTCGCTCTTTGTAACTCATTGCAAGTGTGTAAATGAATGCAGCATATCTCTTGACACTCAACATTTGCAAACACTCGATGTGATGACGACTTTGCTCAAGTTGATCTTTTGACTTTGATTAACTCTTCTGAAACAATCACATGTCTTGATCATCTACATTCATCAGCTTTCATCTGACTATACTGGCAAAGATTCTTGGATTTCTGAAAGAAATTCAAGATTGTAAAAATTTCTTTGAGTACTTGATGTTGATAGTTGCTCCTCATGCCTTGATGTAGACCTTGTCTTGCCATAGTCCTCCTTTTCCTCTACAAATAATGAACCCCTATAGATGATCAAAAGATATTCGGAATTCATTGAAGGTAATTCGATGTTGATCAATTTTCCAGTGTTTGGAAGAAACAAATTCATTTCCCTCTTCAAAATCGCAGGTCACACTCAAATGTCTTCACTGCATCCTTGGTATAATCGTCCTTTTCTCTGCTCAGATCGTTATTTCCAGCTTGAGTCGCTGTCAAAGTAATGTATCAACTTGTGGCAGAATCGTACTCCCAAAGTGAACTCGTTGTTGCTTACTATAGCTGACAGAATTCATTGATATATGACAATAACAAAGTCGCCACCTTCAAAGACCAGTTTGCTATTATTCAAATTGATTAGTTTGTTGTAGTCGTTGATGATTGATGAAGTTGTTGATGCTGAACAATTACAAGATCGCCATCTCGGATGGGAGAGTCGCTTCACCTTGGGCCAAATCGGTGTTGAATGATGATCGACTTTCCTAATTATGATCAAAATCGTGATTAATAATGAATGAACTCTCTGTCAAATTCGTTGATAGAGCAAGTGGAAGTTGAATCGCTGCCTTAAGGAGACCAACTGCCACATCGATCTTGTGCCAAAATCGCCCCCTTGCTGAAGTAATTCGTTGACCAAAGAAAGTGAGTTCGCTGTAGCTCAGGGTGCAATCGAACATGATCAATCATTACTGAATGAAGTCGCTGCATATACAGATGACTTTGTTGTGGATCAAGATGGAATCGTTGTAGGTGAAATATAAACTCGTTGTCCTTGATGATGATCAGCTCAAAGTGCAATCGCCACGGATGGTAGATGAAATCGCAGAGCATGAAGTGTAATCGCTGAGTTGAATTGCTGATGTCTGGAATCAAAATCGCTACTTTGATGTTTGCCTCCAATTAAAATCGGTGATATCGTATTAGAGTCGCTTGCCTTTACATGGCCAAAATATGATCAAAACTTGATCGCTAATGTCTCTGCTGAGTATCAAGATGAAATCGTTGATGTTCAATCAGACCCTAGTCGCCTTTTGCCAAAATAAGATCATTGACTATAATTGTTACCTCATAGTTCAATCAGAATTGTAAATCGTAGCTATGTGTGATCCGCTCTCAAATAAATAAGAGCAAATCAGTTACAAATTGATCAAATGAAATGATCAATTTGAAGGTAATCGATAAGTCATCACATCCTTGGGCGAAAAAATTATTTAAGGAATTCGAATTGGGAAACAAACATATCGACCACTCCCAATTCAATGCCAAATCGCATAAATTAAATGACATATATTGTTTCTTGAAAATCGATGGGCATCATGCATTAAATGTCATTTGGTCAGATTGTAACATTCTTATGAATCGATTAATTAAATTTGGCTCTCCAAGAATCATGTATGAAATGCGACCCAATGGCAATTGTATCGTTGCTAAGCTTGTTGATAAGTGATGCTGCTCTAGCATGCAGCTCCATGCAACTCCAGTTTGGACATGAAGCTATCCATTCATCACCATGCATAAGCTATTTTTAGTTAATAGTTTTTTTTGTTTATTCATGCAAATAAAGCATGTACTCCAGCATGCATGAATCCTTAGGACTATTTTTAGTTTTGCTTTTTGCATGAGTTTGTTTTTTAGTAAATAAAGCATGTTGTGCATGCACTTATTGTATTCTTAATTTAGGGAGTAGTTTGTTTTTTTTAGTTTGAGAGCCTTAGTAGCTTTCCATGCAAAGCTAGGAATATATTTAGAACTGCAGTTATTATTTATTCTTCTAGATTGCAAATTCTTTATATATATAGCCTCTATGTAATTTTTTAATTAAGCTTCAATAAAGATATTGGTGTTTTCTTCTTTTTGTTGTTATTGTTTGCTAATCAGTTGGTTCAGAGAGGATAGGTCAGGTTCAAAATTCTACAAAGCTCACCATCTTTCTTAAAGTTCCAATTGTTGTGTCGTGGCATTCTTTATTGCAATCACTTAGTCACCCATTATTTGACATCGAGTTGCCACCTTTGATACTTATCTTATTCGTTGTTATTACTCTCCTCAATCACTCCAATCACTTTATTAGTTGCAAAAGATGTATTGAATTTTGAAACTCTCAAAATCATTTTTTATTAAATGATCAACACTTGTCAACATGCAAACTAATATCAACCCTTTTTATTTGATTTAAATGAAAAGATCTCATCCTTGGGTCTTGTTCATCGAATCTAAAGTGATCATTAAATGTATTCTGAACTTGCATCATGGGAATTTTCTAAGCCATTGTTGCTCAAGCATTCGTATTGCGTACTTTCGCCACCTTCAATTATCCACTTGAACTTACGTTTTGCTCATCGTGCAAACAGATATTAAATTTTGAGAGACTTTACATTGCCAGGACCAATGATAAGCAATACAAGAAGCGTGCAATGCTTTAGAAAAGTAGTAAAGACACAAATAAGCACCGCTCAAAAGCAGTAGTGTTATCGCTGCTAAGCAGCAGCAGTGGCATCACTAGGAGGCAACAGCAGCAACACTGGGAGGCAGTAGTAGCAACGCTAGGAGGCAGTAGCAACACTGGGAGGCAGTAGTACTACTGAGAGGCGCTTCTTATTTTCCATACCTTAGCCAAATGTTCGTGATTTTCATTTATTTTATTTTTTTGAATTTAAAAAAAAAAATTGAATTTTTAATTTTTAAAATTTTTTTGGATTTTTTTATTTTAAAAGACTCTAACCCTAAAGTTAAATCAACCAAGACACCTTATTTACAACAACTATGCCTAAAAAAGTGGGGGTCCCCATTTGCAATGGGGTGATGTGTGATTTGGTCACAACAAGACTAGATGGCATAATTGACCATTGTTCTTTCGCTCTGACAATATGGAGCCTTTTCTTTTGCAACATGTAATGAGAAATGTTTGTTTGAAAGTGAAAAAACTGCATCTAACAAGTGAAACATGTGTACATGTTCATGTGTCTACTTGGGTTCTTGGTCCTAGAGGAAAATTGCAAATGCTTTAATCTAGTGTAAAGGAGGACTATATACTTTTTTTTCATACTTGTGTAATAAATTTTTGCACTAACAATTGAATGTGATAATATCTATGAGCAGTCTAAAATTATTGGAAAAGCTTCTGTGTATTTATGTTTTAATCTTACATAAGATATATATCATGGAATAAACAAAATACAAAACAACCACTTTGTATTGACTCTATTTATACAATTAAGAGTTGTTCTATAACCATTATGGTGTAGGTTGTAAAAGTTCAAAAATATAGCAAAAAAGTGAGTGAGTTAAAAATTAGAAGCAGACAATCAATTAATGAGGGTAAAGTTGTTGAGAAAGCATAAGATGAGTTGGAATGGATACTTAGTACAAATGTTGTTTGTCATAACAAAATTAGTCGAAACTAAAAATAGTAGAATATAATAATGATATAATTTGCAATGTTGTACATTTGATAATGTTTAAGATCACTTACATCTTTAGTTGTCATGCTTCGTTGATACTTTTGTTGGATTCAATCCTTTTGTTACTCTTCATTTCCAATACAGAGCAAGAGGAAATAAATATAAGTGTTTAAATATTTTAGAAAAAAGTAAAAAGTAAAGAAATAATGATGTGAAAAAACAAAGTAAAAGTTATAATTAGAATGATTGTGTCTTCTTTTTTCAACAAGCTAAGTAATAGACATATACAATTTGATCAGTCCAATAAGCATCTGTTTTGTAGATTTTGTAATTTGTTTTCTTAATATTTGGTCATGCATGGTCAATAAGTGATTGTTGTGAGAAATCATTTTTGTCAAGTAAGAATTCAATATTTTTTTATAGAAGAATGTTTCTAGTTGCTTTGTTTTTTTATTATTTTCTTGCATGTTGATATTTAAGTCACCAAGAAATAGAATGTTTTTATCTATATCAATATTATCTAGTGCTTGTTCAAGAATATCTGTAATTGTATCTAGAGATTTGGTTTTGGTGGTTAATACAAGTTTAATAATGATAGTGGATTGTTCTCAATGAGTAATTTTGTTTGTAAGATTTCAATTTTTTTAAGAGTATTGATGTGAATGTTTAATTTCTATATCTTTTTTAATTGATGTGAGAAGTCCATATCTAAAATAAATAGTAATAGCTTGAAATTCTTTCAATTTTTTTGCATTGCAAAAGTTAGGTGTGTGAGTTTCTTGTAAACATAGTATATCAACTTGTAACAAATCTCAGTCATTCGTAATATCATCGATATGTGATTTGAAGTTTCTTGTGTTTAGCGAGAACATAGTTATACTAATATTTTGGTCATTTGTAATGGGTTTTGTCAATGTGAATTCCCATTTCGCTTCTGTGCGTAGTTGATGCATTTCATTTGTCATTTTATTTTGTACTTTGAAGTTGTATTTTGTAAGTGGACTTAGTAAATATAGAGATTGAATATCTCGAACTAGTGATAGTGTTGTATATACTAGTCCATGATTATTGACTCTAGATGGATCAAACACATGTTTGTCTAGAGTAAGTCCTTGTGATCTATGAATTGTCCGTGCACATGCTAGTTGTACTGGAAATTATTTTTGAATTGTTAATTTGTTAAAAAAAATTATGATAGAGGCTTTGCAATTCATTGTATTGTTACCTACCGTTCTGAAATATCTTTGTTGTATAAATGTGCTAATTTTGTTGATTGATTTTTTCCAATATTTAAGTCATTGAATTGAATCCATATTCTATCTATTTTGTTAGTATTTGTATATGCTTTTACTATTCCATCAGCACCATTGACTAGTCCATTTTTATGTCGTAGTTCCCTGTATATAATTTGACTAGTATGTCGATTTTTAATACTAATTGTTATGGCAGACTTTTTTTTGGATACATTGTTGTATTACCATAATTTTCATCTATTGCATTTATTATTATTGGTTCCCTGGGTTGAATTGATAACATTTTGTTATTGTGTTGTTCTACTTTTTTGTTTGTGTGAAAAAGATATGGGAATTTGGGATCATCTAGGGGTGTTCTAAAGCAAGTGTTAAATATTGATGTAATCTATGTTATTATTGGTTTAAGAATTAGTTTGTATTTTGTTTAGAATAGAAATGAAGTATTCATTTTTTTCTCACATAGTTGTTTCCAATTCATAGCATTTGATTATATCTGTCCAAAAAGTATAAGGGAGTTTTTCGATATTGATAGTAGGTGTTTCAAAAATGTAACTATCTTGTATTGGCTATGAATTGGTAAAAGTCTCAGCTGTTAAAAATTATGTCAACCCCACCAAAAAACTTTGTTGGGCTATGCTTTATTTCTCTCATTCTCTTGTCCACGGAGTATAAGAAATGAGTTCCTATTAAGGACACTTCATCTATAAGCAATAGTTGTAATTGTTCGAAATGCTTTTGCAAAGAATCAATTGTTTCATTGCTAAGCAGAATGGTGGTGGATTTATTAAATGGCAATAGCAATGTAGAATGTATTGTTGTGCCTCCTACATTGTACGTTGCTTTTCCTGTGGGTCAGTGCAAGAAGATGAGTCCACTTTTTGGCCAAAAAGTGGAAGTGTTTTCCCTGTTTTTCAGATTTTGTCTCACTTGAGCTTAAATTTTGAAACACTTAGAGATTGAATCTTGGAAAAAGTCAGTAATATAAAAGATAGCTCTCTGAGTTTACTTTTCAAATATATAATTTATTTTAATACCCACATAATAAAAAATAACTTTTTGAATGGAGTTCTAAAAACTATGTTTTAAAAATGCCTGTTTCAAGACCATACCATGCATGTGTACGACCCACACTTTTTGACACAATTAAAATTATTTTCTCAAACCGTTTTGGGAAATGGTTTGTAACACACTGAAGATTGATGAGCATATTTTTCTGTATTTTTTTTTCAAATATTTTTTTTTTAATTAATTTTTTAATGGCCGTAATTATCTTTTTAAAAATTTGATGTGTACGACCCACATAATTTGACGTAAACTTAGCATTTTTTGAATTTTTTTTTTTTTAAATTGAAAAGAATTTTGTGTAGATTGATGACATATAATTTTTTTTTCAAAATTCATTAAAATAAAAAAGTTATTAAATTAAGAAAATTAGTTAATATTTCAAATTTATGAACCTAATTTAGTATAAATTAAATGAAAAATAGTTAAAAAAATCAATTTTTAAATTAATTTACATATTTAGAATCTAGACAGTATAATCTGAAATGGGTTTCAATTTCGTATAAAAATTCTCTGATTAGAGGCACGTAAACTATTTCATTTCATCATATTTGTGCTTTCATTCATGGAGCTTTGAATTTGCAGGTTCATGTCTCAGGTGTGGCCATCCCAGGCCTATCCCAGGCCTAATCCCGAGGCAAGAGGCGGGTTGTGAATTCAAATTTTGCAAAACGGGCCCCCGTTTTATAAACGGGGGCCCGTTTCATTTTTTGCCTGTTAGATTTAACAACAGGCCCCCATTTCTAAATAACCGTTACTGTAAAAAAGAAGATAGATTGCATCGATTTACGACACTATCACTGAAATCCATACTGACAAAGATTTTTTACATCATTTGGCAGTACTTTTTAATATTTTTTACATGATTTTTTGAAGAACTCAGTAAAAAGATATTATTTTTTGAAGACGAGTTTGTAAAAATGGGTTCTAAGCAACATCAAAAGAAAAAAAAGAGGACAATGACAGTGGACAAAATTCAAGCACAAAGAGAGAAGGAGGCAAAACGCCAAAGAGATCGAAGATCACAACAACGACAATTGAATAACACTTCTGAAGCATCTAGTTCAGTGCCCATTGTAGATGAGACCATTGAAGACATCATGATGGATGCAAGAAATGTAGAACCACACACGGGTATGACTGTTGATGCAAATGTTGATGTGGATGCGAATCCTGGTATGTTTTTAAATCCCGATGACTATGATGCCAATCAAATTGCTGATTTAAATGAAGCTGGATATAAATTTCATACACCAATACGAAAAGAAATAAAAATTGAAAATATTACACCACCCTCTCTAAAAGAAAATGAATGTAATTTGTTTACTATTGATAGCAATGTGCTAGATAATCTTAATGGGTTAGTTTCTTGGAGACAAATCAAAACACATGCAAACAGATTATATAAACAATTTTTCTATAATAAAAAGTTAGGATTCCAATGTCAATTAATGCTACAATTAATAAAAATGTTAAAAATGCGTAAAGTCATGAAAAAAATAGGTATTTATGCAAAACCAAAAAGAAAAGATGAATCGTATAAGCAAGTTGTATCTACTGTTGCCAGTGCCATCGATTCTATTGGAAAAACAAGTCGATCTAAAGATAAGAATGCAGTACGTAGAGTTATAACGACTGCTATAGTTGACAAAATGATTGTTAGTAAAAGAATGTTAAGTGATATAAGTGGCTATTTGAACTTACATCGTAGAACCTTGTCAAGAGCGGCCAAAAGAAGAGACACAATTGAAATCGATCCACTAAACCATTGTTGGAGTTTTAGTGGTAGACTTCAAAGGTCGGACATGAAATTAAATGATGAAACTAAACAATTAATTGCAAAATTTTGGCATGATAACACTAGAGTTTCATCAAATGCTAGAGATGTTTTAAAGTTAAGGGTGGGATCAAAAATTTGTGATCCTCATCCAAAACATCTTCTTGACATGACTCAAACTAAATTCTTTAAAAAATTTAGTGATGAATCTATGTTAATGAATTTACGAATTAGTCAAAGATCATTTGAAAAATGCAAACCCTGATATGTTAAAATCAATAAACAAAGAATATCTTGTTGTTGTAAAACTCATGTCCAGTTTCGTTACTATTATGATTTTTTTCGATATATTCGTTGTATGTTGCATGGTAATGATCTTGTGCAGGATTGTGGTGTTTATGTTCCACCTGAAACTATAAAAGATTTTATTGGAAGTTTATTTTGTAAACCACCTAATGAACAATTATTTCTTTCCAATTCATGCATTTATGGTCTTTGCAATTTATGTGCGAACTATTCTTCGATAGGTGAATGTTTGCATGAACATGTTTCATCTGAGTTTGGACAAAAAATGGTTGATGTTAGGAGATTTAAAAATATAGAATACCCTCTAAAGGATGGAAAGATGGGGAAACGTTTAGAATTGATTACAAAACAGAATAGTGTGAATGCATTTATTAGTGAGTTTAAAACTCATATTGTTCCAAAATATGTGAAACATTCCCAACATGCCCGATGGCTTGATGGACAGTTTCGCATATGCAAGAACACATTTCCAGTTGGAACAATAGTATCAGTTGTGGATTTTGCAGAAAATTATACTCTAAAACCACAAGAGGAAACTCAATCACAATACTACAACTCAGTGCAAGTGGCCATATTTGTGCACATTATATATAGACATGACCATGACAGTACAGAAGATAACAGAAAAATTTTGAGGGAGTATCATTTCTATGTTAGCGATAATCAATTACACTCTTCAGAGTTTGTCCAACATTGCTTCGAGGTATTTTATGATAATCTTAAGGAAAGAGAAATTGACATGAAACAACATATGATATGGTCAGATAACTGCACTGGACAATTCAAAAATGCAAGAATGTTTTATTGGCTATGCAAAGTTCACAAGATAACCAATGTCCAACATTTATGGAGTTTTTTTGAAGCGGGACATGGTAAGGGGGAACACGATGGAGCCGGTGCCTGTATAAAAAGAGCTCTTGCTAGAGAACAATTGAAATTCAAGGATGCAGTGAAATTCAGAGATGCTCGTGCAGTTGTAGATTGGTGCAATTCAAAGTTGTCAAAAGGATCAACTAAAAACTCTGCAATTCGACGTTTCTTCTAGTTGATAGAGGAAGATAGTATTCCTATTCGGTATGATTGTAATACCATCATTGGATCAGCTAAATGGCATTCGTTTAAGAGTTCTAATTCAAACACATGGACTATATTCACAAGGCAACTTGCTTGCTTTTATCAATTTTGTGTTTCCGGAGATTGGGAATTTTGTGAGAATAAAGAATGGGTTGAAGAATGGCAACAAAGATCATTGACACCCATAAATGCAAATGATCCGCATGAAAGAACTGATGAAGATATGGATCAAATGTTTGCATCAAATGACTATGATCGCATTTCAGATCTTATACAACAAGGTAAAATTATTTTTGAAATTTGTTTTGATTTATTAAATAGTACATAAATTTATGAAATCTTACAGTGTATATTTTTGTTTTTATTTCTCATTAAATATTAAAATAAAATTGTTTTGTGCACAGGACATGTCTATGTTGTTGTTGCACCAGAGGACAATGAAGAGGGGACAGAGTATTGGTTGGCTCGATGTGTAGAGCCAAAACATAAGCTAACTACTCCTCGAGTAGATGATGATGGTTATGACTATCCAATAGGATCTGTGGTTGTTGTTGGCACTTGGCTACGCAAATATCTAACAAGAAAGAATGGATTGCCCGCATTTGAAGATTATGAATTAGAGAAGAAGATTATACATTACTCGCATTTGGTAGTGGCAACTAATATAAAATTGGATAGATATCGTGGCAGGCCTGCTAATAAACAATTATGGACTCTCTCTATGGAAGAGCACGAGACAATTATAGATGCTGTGCAAAAGAGAGAGGATGTAGATGGTATAACGGAATGAATCTAGTAAAATTTTGTTTCAGGTCTACCACAAGTAGAAGGCATCAATGAAAACAAAGTTATTTAAATAGACTGTTTATTTTATTTTAGATATGTCTTCTTGATTACATTTTGTGTACAATATACATAAATGAGAGACTATTGGTCAAATTTATGAATGAGATAATTATGTTTTAATCAAGTTCTATTCATTATATTTTGTTAAATGATACTTTTTAATTTAGAATATGTTATAATTATAAGATATGTTTCGATACTTAGTTCATGATGTATGCACATTTAGTTTATCTAATCACAAGAACTATTTAAATGAACTTCCATAAATAAAATTTCAAGTCCACATAATATATAAAGTATGCACAAAATTTCAAGTCCACATAATTTCAAGTCAATATATATGATCTAATGTGCACATAATTTCAAGTCCACATAATATCTAATGGGCACAATACACATAAAGTATGCACATAATATATATGATCTAATCCTATTATGAAACTATCCATATATATAAAGTATGTGTGTGCACGTGTAAACAAATATGTAAAGCCCGTAAAATAGTACATATCAGAGCCAAATAAACAGTAAAATTTCAAGTCCACATAATCCATATAATATCTAATCCATATATATGTCTAGATGGTAACATGATGTTCACTCCACATAATATCTAATGTGCACAAAATATATAAAGTATGCACAAAATATATATGATCTAATCCTATTATGCAACTATCCATATATATAAAGTATGTGCATGTGTAAACAAATGTGTAAAGTCCATAAAAAAGTACATATCAAAGCCAAATAAATAGTAAAATCTAAGTGCTATCATCAATAACATCTCGTGGTCTCTTGTCCCCGGGACGTGGTCCAGATCCACCTGTCTCATGCTGTACAATAAAAAAATAATATTAAAATATTACTTGAAATTAACTATTAAAAGAATCATTTATCAAATATAGTAGAATTCGTAAATTAAGTTACAAACTTACCATATGCCCATCAGATCCTCTAGCAGTATCTCTCTTGTCCCCGGGACGTGGTCCAGATCCACCTGTCTCATGCCGTACAATAAAAAATAATATTAAAATATTACTTGAAATTAACTATTAAAAGAATCATTTATCAAATATAGTAGAATTCGTAAATTAAGTTACAAACTTACCATATGCTCATCAGATCCTCTAGCAGTATCTCTCTTGTCCCCGGGACGTGGTCCAGATCCACCTGTCTCATGTTGTACAATAAAAAAAAAAATTAAAATATTACTTGAAATTAAATATTAAAAGAATCATTTATCAAATATAGTAGAATTCGTAAATTAAGTTACAAACTTACCATATGCTCATCAGATCCTCTAGCAGTATCTCTCTTGTCCCCGAGATGTGGTCCAGATCCACCTATCTCATGCTGTACAATAAAAAAATAATATTAAAATATTACTTGAAATTAACTATTAAAAGAATCATTTATCAAATATAGTAGAATTCATAAATTAAGTTACAAACTTACCATATGCTCATCAGATCCTCTAGCAGTATCTCCTCTAGCAGTATCTTGTGCAGTATCAACACCAAATGTAGTGCTAGCTAACTCCTGTACAAAGTCAAATTCAAAGTGTCCAATTAAATCTTAAATTAAGAGTCAAAATAAGATCAAATTAAGTATTACATATTAATACCTCAAAGGATGTCGATGTGCATTCAAATTGGCTCTGATCAAAATTATGAGGATAACCTATCCTAATGGTAGTGTCCACCTGCATACATGCATTTAATGAAATCATATTTAGTGAACATATATATGTGTACTAAATAATTTCAAGTTAAGTTACAATATTGTAAGAGTTCATATTTAATTTAAGAATTATAAGATACATACCATAGATGGTGTCACAATAGTCAAACCCTCTTCTCGATGTGATGTAGAGGGTCCCTCATGACCTGAATCCTAGAGAAAGAAGCATTCAATGTATCAACATGAAAATTTATATAGTATACGATGATAACATATTAACTTAAAAAGATCTAGTACAATGTCTAGATAGAAATTTATACTATACCCCATAAGGTGTGTCGAGTTGTGTTCCAGTAGATGCAATATTGACTCTAATATTAGGTGTAGTCCTTATCTAAATAAACAAAATTTATTTAATGAAGTATTAGATTGTATAAAAAAAGAGATGCACTTAGTTTATACCTATATTTAATGAAGTATAAAAAGATTGACATGTGTACATATATATATATATATACCTGGTCAAGATGAACATCTGAGCAAAGAAAATCCATATAAGATGTCATCATACTATCATCTGCTGCATCATGCTCATCTGGAACTAAAGTAGATCCTGCAGCAGTAGTAGGACCTACACACGTCTCATGACAACTCGAACACATATGTGGCATCCATCGAGGAGCAGATGCCATGTGAGCAGCTTGCTCACTCAGGTTACCTGTGAGGGAAGTCAAAGCATCTAATGTCGAAATGAATGATGTATTTTGGACATCTGCAGGAATCGATGGAGCAACAAGTGGAACTATGGGTGGATCCGGTAGGGGATTATTACTCCGTGCCCCTAATCTATGCTGTGGCATTCCATGACCAACACCCTGGAATGACTTAATATCAAAATAATTTGGTTTTTGGTTCATTACAAACTCACAGTATAATTTCTTCAAAAAATAAAAAGGGACCTCATAATTACGATGTGGTGGATAATCAAAAACCATCCACCATCTATCCCAAAAGTATCTAGCCATTTCTGGATGCACACACCACCTAATTGAAATTCTTTTCTGGTTAGGTTGCATTGGTTCTCTTGTTTTTGGGTTGGTAAAATATGGACATAAATGAGCTTTGGTTATTTTCAAATCAGTGATTTGCCTATAAGTTAAACCATCAGCATAAAAATCACGCAACTCTTGTCGTCGTCTATGAAATTGATCTAATTGAGAATCAACAGATCTAACTGACTCAACAACAGTTTGCATTGATTTTGCAAAGTCTACAAGATGGGGTGGCGTGACTTGCTCATTTTGGATAGCAGCAATGTTTTGTTCAATCACTTGTAGGTTTTCATTAATTCATTCTCTTAAACGAATTTCATCCAATCTAGGGGGTGGTGGTGGTGGTGGTGGTGGTGGTGGTGGTGGTGGTGGTGGTGGTGGTGGTGGTGGTGGTGGTGGTGGTGGTGGTGGTGGTGGTGGAGGTGGAGGAGGAGGAGGAGGGGGGGTTGTGGTGGGGGATTTTCACCTAATAGTTCATCTATGTCAAAGACATCCATGATAACAAAGAACTCCTGCATATATAAAGATATACATGAATTATATACAACTCTATGTCAAAGAAGAATCTATTTTACTAAATTAAAAAAAAACATTTATAAATAGTAACATTTCTATGTTGTTGAATGAGATACACATGAAATATATAATATAATATTGAACTTAAAAAAATATACATGTACATACATTTGAATCTTGAAATATAAAATTTGCGCACAAAACTTAATAAAAACTTTCAATGAAACATCATAAATCTATTATATATTCAATTTAATAAATTCATTTCTTGTAAAATGCATCAACTATAAAAATCAATATAAAATATTTCATACATAAGATCAATAAAGAAGTGAGAAATAAGATGATCCTCCTTCTAGTGTTTTGAGATAATTGCCATCAATTCATATTACATTGATTAGTCTTCAGACAATCTTAAAAAAAAACTAATCTCCCATGACTATAAATGACATACTTAAAACATATTATATTCTAAGTGGTTGTCATTTAAAGACAAAACATCAAAACTTTTGAAGAGTTAAGCATATTTCACCATTAAATTTCTCCCATAATCAAATCTACACAAGATTATAATTTACAAAACCTTCAAAAAATATTATTTTCTATAAATCATTTATTATAAAACTCCACAATCATTTGTTTTCATATATAATCTTTCTATAAAATTTAAGATATCAATTCATACACAAATTCTCTTACAAAGCTGAATAAGAAATGAAACTCTTACATAAAAATCAACACAACATGCCAACAATTAAAAACAAAATTAACCTTGCAATATTTACTTTTAAAATAATCAATTTCAACAATATTTTACACATGCATTTATAATTATCAACTAGAATATTATTTTGACTAACATTCCAAATAAAATTCCTAACATACTATATGATCCTCATTCCTAAATTCCACTATCATACTTGCAAGCACTTAATTATTAAGTCAATGAACAAACTACAACTCAATGAAGCTAAAAAAGTGATGCAAGCCTATTTTTAAATATCCCAATTCCTTTCGCTGACCTAATACTTTTAGTAGCAACCATTTTAAAATTTCGTATTAATCAAAGAGAATATTTTAGGGAAAAAATGCAGTGTTGGCACTTTATGAAAATAAAGGTTTTTAAGACTCTAGAGACTTGTTCATCACAATATTTTATTGTTTAATATGCAAAATTTTGAAAGATTTTGATATGTACAGACAAATTAAATTTTTCATATAATTAGAGGTGAAATCAATTTTGAATTCTACCTCAATGATTGAGGGGATCTTACAATTTGACTTTAAATATAGCTTCATTTAAAATCTTTCATAAATAAACTAAAATAGAAGCTATAAAGAATTGCTAAATTCTAGCAATATATGTGTATGCAAGCAAGCATAAAAAATCAATAAAGGACTTAAACTATGAATTTCAAACCATTATGCTATGCATAAGTACCACCTTTAGATCGAGTTAAAGGATAATGTATAAAAGATGAAAGACAATAGTATCTCGGAAAGAAAACTCTTGTTGTAGCTAAAGGTTGATGGCTTCAAGATGGATTTGTGACCAAGATAGGATGTAAGGTGCTTAAATTGGCAACATAACATTGCATTACAAGAGTTCTTGAAAATAGCTCATATAATGATTTATTTATAGTCATGAAGGATAGAGGATTAAAGACTAAGATTGTTTTGAGAGATCAATGGAGTAGATTGATTGAAAGGATTGTGTGCACTAGAAGCTTCCAAGTGGCAACTTATGTTTGGTGCACATGAGGAGTTCATGATCCAAGAAATTTTTGAGGAAAAGGTCTTCTTAGGGGCGTATACACCAAGATGTTGTAAAAAAAGGTAGCCAAATGACCAAAAAAAGATAAACACGAGTGCGTTATTGGGAAATTCATTTAACGCAATTGAGGTCTTTTTTGTAGTGATTTTTTCTTATACTATCCTAGGCTTGTTTACACTATCGTAGGTTCATTAGGACTATCCTAGGTTCATTAGGATTGTCCCAAGTTCATTATGGCTTTCTTAGGCTCATTAGGACTTTCTTAGGTTCATTAAGACTACCCTACATTCATTAGGATCATTTGAGGCTCATTGGGACTATCATATGTTCATTGTGATTGTCCTAGGTTCATTAATTTAATTCGTGTGTTCATTAGGACTATCTCACATTCTCAAATAGCTTCAACTAATATCTTAAATTAACTATTTAAAAAAAAAATAGCTCCTTAACAATTTAATATTATATACAATCGAATATGATTTCAACTTCAAACCTTGTGCACCTTTTAAAACCAAAAGATGTTGTTAAAACCATTCTTCTAATATTAGCTTAATCATAGCATAATCTAATAAATCTTCCTCAAAATATCTACCAACTTCAAATCATATATCAAATCTTTTATAATATAAATTACATTCTAGATATACCAATATACTTCTAAAGATATTCAAAATACTTCTTGGGAATTATATTTTTCAAATCTTTCAGATGTATATATAATTAGCACCCCATTTAGAAAACTCATTATCAATCAACATTATAAATCAAGAATATTTTTTATTTTGTATTAATGAATTATATATTTGGCATATTAGCTTCCTTTATGAACCTATGTAAACCAAACTCCAATTTTAGTAACTTATCTAGTTTTGCTCTAAAATTGTGTCCATAATTGATCCTTTTATACCATCACATGACATAATAGGACCATAATAGGACCTTTATGCCATGACATGGCATAAACCTAAGCCTAAACTTTCATATCTAAAATTTGAAGAGTAATGTTAATTACTTTTAAGGTTATACTAATTTAGTGGTAACTTTTGTATTGTCTAATGAGGATTAAGAACAATTTAGGTGCATATGTTCGGTTTTATTTCAATTTCATTTTTGAACGTTTTTGTTTTTGTTTCCATTTCATTTTCAATTTTTTGTTTGTGTCGATTTCGTTTTGTTAATTATCTAGGTTTGGTTTTGGTTTCTAAATTTGTTGATTACGGTTTAGGGTTAACTGTTCAAAAATATTTTAGATCAAAATCAAGAATTTACAAATATAAAAAATATTTTATTTATATGCTACTATAAAAAAAAACTAAAATAAAAAAAAAAAAAACTAAATAATACATAAAAAAACAAGAAAAATATACAAGAAAATTATGAAATGTGAAAATAGATGACTGAATGTGTACCTGGGATAGTGGTGGAGGCTTGAAGTGGAAACCACAGCACGGGGGCCCGTTTTTGATCTCTTCTTGTCAACTTACTGTCACAGTGAAAATGAAAAATTGTCCAAAAAAATGGTAAAAATAGAATTTAAAAATGGGGGCCCGTTTTTTAAAAACGGGCCCCCGTTTTTTTAATAAACGGGGGCCCGTTTTTTTAATAAACGGGGGCCCGTTTTTTTAATAAACGGGGGCCCGTTTTTTTAATAAACGGGGGCCCGTTTTTTTAATAAACGGGGGCCCGTTTTTTTAATAAACGGGGGCCCGTTTTTTTATAAACGGGGGCCCGTTTTTTAATAAACGGGGGCCCATTTTGTGACAAAATGGGGGCCTGTTTTATTTAGCTTCGACACCCCGTGACCTTTCGGCTCGGGAGGCCGAACCATTAACGGGCCCCCATTTTTTAGAACGGGCCCCCATTTTTTGAAAACGGGGGCCCGTTTTGCGGAGCACGTTTTCCAACGCAGAGACTTCCATGAATTTGTGACTCATTAGCTTGCACATACCCCTGTATAAGCCATAATTAGTCCTTTCGACTTGAGAGGATTTGAATCTAGGGTTTAATTGTATATACAAAGTAGCATTTGGAAAATAACTTTTACTGTAAAGGTTTTTCCTATTCCTACACAACCGATGAGAAAAAGGTATAGTGGTTTGTTTTTGTCCAATTGTTTTTCATTGCAATGTCTTTGACAATTTCTTCTTGTTCTTTATTTAGAGTTTGTCTTAGCTTATAATATTCAATATTTCTTAAAAAGTTTGGGTTTTGCACAATTTGAAATCCAATGTCAAATTTCTTTGTGTCAGATTTTTGTTGTAGGTATAACAAGTCTAAAGTGAGGTCATATGTGTATGTATTATTACTTGTTTTTGTTTCTTTGTTGAATTGATTTTCAATTTCAAATTCATTTTCTTTTACTTCTTCAATTGCATTTTCTAAATCTCCCCAAATTGAATTGAAATTGTATGTATAATTATTCTCATTTTTTTTAATTTGGTTTTCGTAGTAACTATATGCATCATGAATTGTTTTAAAATATTTTGTAACTGAATTTTCATAAGTATGAAAAGGTATGAAAAGGTACACATAATAACAATTATTCTTTGTAATAGTTTTCAAGATCAAGGTGTTTATTATATTTGACAAATTTGATTACTATGAATGTTTTCTGCTTCATTATTTTGCCTTGTCTAGTTTGGTATTCTGAAGCAAATTGTGCTAGGCAAATATCTCTTAATTGTTTTGGACATGTGATGTAGCAATTTATAAGTGATTTACACATTATTTCAGTTGACTTGTCCTCTTCAATGCTTAGTTACGATCTTGATTTCAATATAAATGTACACTCTTCTGGTGGAGATGTGTTTATAAATATACATTATTGTGAGCTTGAATTCAATGGTAGTGATAGAATTATGTGTACTGCAAGTTGACTTGTAGGTTCAGTATTGTATTTCCTAGACTACGAATCATTTGTATGGCATCGATTTTTGTTGTTTCATGCTCTTTTTGTAATTTTCTAAAGCTTCTTGTCATAGAATTGAATACTGTAGTCATGTACATATAAACAATATATTTCTACAACGTGTGCATTTAGTACCAATTTTACATCAGTATTTGCTTCCAAGAATTCTAGTATTTTCTTTGCGAAACTGTTATTCCAAATGTGTGTCAAATATCTTTTTAGGAATATTGTTACTTTTGTTATAGTCAATTGTATTGCTTTTATATAATTAAGTTGTTCTACATTAATTAGATTTAAGAAATTTTTAAAAGTTATTGTTTCATTGTAATTTTCTTGTTCTAGAAATTCGGAGATCTTATTTGCATTATTTTGTATAATATCATAGTTGATTCTAATGGTTAAAGTATTATTGTGTTTCACATAGGTGAGATGGGGAGATTATATCTACAATTTGTTTTTTTTGTTTTTTCTACAACTTCAGGTATGATAGCGTTGATGTAGTTTTGCTAGTTTTTCATTAACTATTTTTATATTACATGTAATATACTTGTCAACAAATTCTTGAATTTTTGAGTTGTTTGATTTACCATAAATGGAAGCATTTTTAACCCATATTAATGCATGATCATGTTCATTTACCCTATTCTAGAATTCAGTAACAAAATAGAAATCATTTACATGCCCTATAATATCATCTATAGTTAGTAGTATTTTTAGAGATCCGAGTCTATGTCTATAATAATGGGTGCAAGCAACATGATTGTTTTGGATCAGATAGTTAATATCAGGTTCATGTTGATCTTGGAATTTGGTTTTTGTTGTTTTTTGTATAACATAGTGATTTGTTAGACAACTCAAATAACCAGAGGACAACTGAGACGGGGGATGAATCAGTTGTCACCAAATTACAAAACTTTAAGCATTCAAATCCTTATTACCAAAACACACAAACTCAATACCAAAATGCATAAACCAAATACCATAATGACAGATATAGCAATTAAACATAAACATAAATCATAGAACAATTACCATCCATCCAGAACACATGACACCAAGTTTTGTACGTGGAAAACCCAGAAAAAAGGAAAAACCACAGTGGGAAGCCTACCCACAGTCAGATAATACTTATGCAGTAAGTATGTGATTACAATATGAGGGACTTGCACATGTAGAAAGGCAAATAGCCTAGAGTGCACTGGTCATCACAAAAAGGAGCCTCACTAACTACATAAACATCAGACTACAATCCAAAAAGAAGAGTGAACTACAAAGATAGCATCTCCTATGCCTGAGTACAATTCTCGTTAAGCTCAATACCAGAGGTCTCAAACCTCTCTTACAAACCCAATTTGATCACCTATGATTGACAAAACCTTCTACATATGATTACAACATTATTCGCACATAGATCATCCCATAACCTTGACCTATGATCTACAAAGAGATCTTGCATCATATTTATACCAACCTGGGACCTAAACAATTAGGTCGGCCACCTAAAAGATAATACAATAAGTTCACAACATAAACCTGCAATCCAATGATCAACCAAGTCGGCTTAGGCTAAAAACAATGCAAACCAATCATTAAATCATGTCGGTAACGCATCAGGAACATCCTCCAACACGTTACAGAAACTGGTCCACAACCTAGATAACACTAGACCCAAAATAGGTCGCCATAAACCAAATCCAACACCACCGATGAAATGGAACATGAACATGATAACCATAAGCATCTTGAGAACCATCTAGAAGTTGCACCAACACCACTTATCACGTGCATCAAAATATCTTCAACAAAGCTCTGTCGGTAAAACCCTTACCGGTGACCAAAAAGCTTACTAGAACAAATGATAGCTCCTAAGTCATCAAATCCTGAACCAACTGATCATGATACACATCTAAATAGAATGAATGACAAATTCAAACAAATTCCACAAACCAAAGCATATCGGATCATATTGGATCAATATCATAATCAACCACTCTACTGAAACCAACTGAAAACTGGTAAACAACCAAAACAACTGGTGTTGCCATCAATGAAAAAACATCAATGCAACACATAATCAATTCCTCCAAATTGCCAACAATCTCCCCCTTTGGCATTAATGGCAACACTAGATGTGAAAAACATCCAAGTGCCAAGAAATGCCAAACAAGTCTCCCCCAATGGAAGACAACCAACAATCTCCCACAAAATGATATAGCAATGAAGCTCTGAACCAAACTCTCCCTTTAACTGATATTCTATTAAGCTCCATTTTTCACATATATCTCTCCCCCTTTGACATTAATACCAAAAATCTGACAGAAACATCAAAGAAAATCATAAATCCTCTCAATCTCACAGCTAACTACTCCCCTTGAGTAGTAGCACCACCACATCAATCTGGAATGAGTAATAACTCTGATAATGCATACTAGATTGATGCCAATCAGCATCACTCAAGTTTCTATCGGAGGGGTACAAACCCCCAATCTGTCTCTGAAGTACTCAAATGATTCTTTAGGCAAAGGTTTAGTGAGTATGTCTACAATCTGCTCTTTAGTGTTCACATAAACCAATTTGACTTCATTTGCTTCCACCTTCTCCTTCAAAACGTTATACTTGATAGATATGTACTTTGTCTTAGAATGAAATATCGGATTCTTTGATATATCAATAGCAACAAAGTTATCACAGTAAATAACTACCGATTCATTACAATCCACCCTTATATCCTTCAACATTTGCTTCATCCATAGAACTTGTGTACACTTAGTAGCAACAACAACATACTCAACTTCAACAGTAGATAAAGAGGTGCATGACTTCTTCTTGCTTATTCATGAAACAAGTTTATTTCCAAGAAAGAAAGCTCCACCAGATGATCTCTTCTGGTCATCACCATCTCCAACCCAATCTGCATCTATATATGCACATAATGTAAAGTCATCATTTTTAGGATACCACAAACCATATTCAGTTGTTCCTTGCAAATACCTGAAAATCTTTTTCACCACACTCTCATGATTTTCTCTAGGATCACTCTAATATCTTGATACAATACAAATGACATTAATTATATCCAGTCTAGTCTGAGTCAGATATAACAAACCTTCAATCATAGACTTTTACCTTATAGGATTTACCGATGTAGATAGATCATTCTTTGTCAATTTCTCACTTGTAATCATAGGAGTACTAACCGGTTTAGAATTTTCCATACCAAATTTCTTCAACAACTCTCTAGCATACTTAGTTTAACAGATGAAAATGGCTTTATCAGTTTGAGTAATCTGCAAACCTAAGAAAAATTTCATCTCCCCAATCATAGACATCTCAAATTCATTCTTCATATTGTTAGAGAATTCCATACACAACTTATCTTCACCTCCAAAAATGATATCATCAACAAAGACCTCAATAATTAATATGTCATCAACAGTGATCATATAATATAAATTACTATCAGCATTACCCATCGTGAAATCAAGTTTCAAAAGATATTTATCCAGTCTTGCATACCAAGCTCTAGGGGCTTGTTTCAATCTATACAAAGATTTCTTTAATCTGCAAACCATGTTTTTGTCATCTGAAAGTGAAAATCCATTAGGTTGCTGATAGGGAGGAACCCACAGGAGGACAAATTAAAGCTAAATATAATCTTCTTGTTAAGAGAATCCTTCAAATGAGAGAGGAAAGGTTTTGGTTTTCTTGATAAGGCCCACTTTCAATGTTCACAAGCTTCACTCAACCCAAAACTTCCTCTTTGAGCTCTTCCAATCATTTGTTCATACACTTGCTCAACTCAAACTATCATGCTCTCATTCCTCAGCCCATCAACTTCAACATATGGATACCACTGCTCAGCACACATTTTTTATGTTGTTTCTTGGTAGCATTTAGCTTCTTCAAAAGGTTTAGACAAGGAGTTAAAAACTTGCTCTTGGTTTTGTTCTCAAAAACCTTGTTCAAACCCACTTACTCAACACTTACTCAAGCCCTTCTTATAGGTCTAAACCCCAAATATAGTACCACTGCTCTTACTAAGGTGTTAGGAGGCTTTCTTGAGTGTTTTTAAAAGATTTCCAATGGTTCTTCAAGACCATTCAACCTTGCACCAATCAGATTCTTAATTTTCTTCAAAACAGGGCTACAAGGAATAAGCCCTTTTTAGCCCTTCTGAAATATTTTGCTCATTACTCACTCCCAACTTGGAATATTTGAAAAAGGTTAATATTTTTTAGTACCCTTTTGGCTAAAATAATGAATTAGTGCCAAAAGAGGTCTTGGGAGGGTCAATTTATGACTGTCCTATTTTGTAGCCTCAAAACAAGGGTTTTGTGAGGGTTTTAGTTCTTCCACCATAGTTACTCACTCCTCAGCTTGGTTCAAGCCTCCACACTGTTGGGGAACCTCTGCCCCAACATACCAATGACTACCCTGCCACTAAAAATCAAGCATCATGCCAAACACTTGGCAAGCAAACTGAAAAAGAACAAAAACACTGTCAAAATCACTGTTTTTCTGAGTTTTCAATGTCTAGGCTGCATTACATTGGGTTAGAACTTCAAAACTGCCTGCACCATAATGTCAACAAACCTTCAAAAAACACATTAACTCTACATTTAATAAATATAGTGAGGTCTTCATACATGGAAGGTTCCAAAGTCAAACTTGGTGCCAAAAACCATAATATTTCCCAAAACAGGGAGTTTGTTGCCCTTCACAAATAGTGACACTTTATAATGCAAAATGGATAAAGTTTGGTGCTCCAAATTGCTTCAAATTACTTCTAGGATAGGCGCAAACCTTTTTCCATATTTATTTTAACACTTAGTGCTTAGAATCCAAATTTTGAGCATTAAGGAAGAATATTAGCCAAGTTAGACAACTTGCCTAATAAGTGCTCAAATTCATCTTTTCCTTCACAACTGACAGCAAAAACTTAAAATACAATATGTACAAAGGTCCAACTTGGTCTCCAAGGTTCATTTTTGCTTGGTTACCCATGCAGACCAAGTGTTTCAACCCATTTTCTTCAAAACCCCAATTCAGGGCAGCGAACTAGCAAAAACTAAAAGATTTTTTTTGATAAACCAAAACACAGTAAAAACCCTAACACAAAGAATGAAAAACCTTCATAAAACCATGACACAAACTCCCATGAAAGAACAGTATGGAAATAGTGCTTTGTACGGACTGTTACAACAATTTTTGCTCAAAAAGCATTAAAAACAATCATATTTCATTAACTTCTTCTTGCTAATACCAAGCCAACCTATTTACAATGTTTGAAGTGTCCTTATATAGGCACACTCAAACCATTTCAACCCTTATGGCATCCATAACTACCTTGTAGAGTGATTTTACAACTTTTCTCACTTTTTGTCAAAATGTTGCTTGACAACATTGGCAATTTTTGACTCTTAGTGCATTTTTGACCTACAAGACAAATATCTTCCACCTAACCATTTGAGATGGTGTTAAATAAATAAATAAACCTACTCCAATTCTTTTCTAGGCTTGTTACAAGGTTTTTAACACATTTTCACTATAATGTCATTTTTGGCTTACAAGGCACTATGGGCCAAAACTGGAAAGAAAACTTGTGAAACCTTTGGTAAACCACTCTAAGATAAACCTAAACCATAATGAAACCTAAAAACACACACTTGGACTCTTACAATAGTCTTTTATTCAATTCTTGATCCCATCAGGATCAAACAAGTCAAAATTGTGAAGGTGCTCCTACACCATACTCCCCAAAATTGAAAAAGTTCCAAGTCCTCTTGGAAATGATACCTGCAAATCATATAGGCTTCATCTTGACCTTTGGCATGCACTTGTCTTTGGCTTCATCATGCATGGCCAAATGAAAAGCTCCTTCCTTCATCTTCACTCTAGGCCTTGCTTCAAAAATCAACATCCACCATAGCTGTGGTTGCTCATAAGGTGTAGATGATACCATCAACTGCCATTCCAGCAAACTCTCAGTCCAAGAACAAATCCATGAATAGATATGAGAAATCTCAATTAACTTCATCTCAAAGTGAGGAGAAGTGCTCATTTGTGGGGACCAATATAGGTGCTTGGTGTCATGCTTCAAGAACCCAGGATAGAGCATTGTTCCCATAAAGATCATGACACCTTCATAAAAACTAATACCAATCTAATGGCGTTCATGCATGTAGACCTCTGTAGTAACATAAGATCATTAACAACTATCTTTGTATCTTGCTTGTCAATAGGCTTCTCAAGTGCACGTGACCCTTGTACCATGTCTTCTTCTTGTTTAATCTATTCAACAACTTCATCATCAAGATAAAGACCATGTTCTTCAGCTACATTGGTCTCTAACCCTTGCTCATCCTCAAGAACCTTTGCCATATAAGCTTCCTCTTCAACTTTTTGCTGCTCACTCTTCTGTTCAGCATGCATCTGCTGCCCAAAGTCACTGAATGGACTGTCTACCTCTTCAACTTCACCTTCTATGGTACTTGGGGTCACTTCTTCCAATAAACTTCCATTGTGTACTGCTACACCGTTTTCTTCTTCAACATCTTCCTTTCTCTTTTTCTCTAGTTTCTATTTAAGCTCCATCAATCTTGCTTCATTTGCTTCTAAAGCCCTTCTTAAACTTCTCAACTCATCTCGTTTCTTTTCTTCTTCTTCTCTCTTTGTTCTTTCAACTTCTTGTTTCCTCAACTCTTCTTCCTCTCTTTTCTTATGTCCACCAAACATTAGTTATTTCCACTTCTTGTAAGCACCTACTATCTCTTTCTCAATTTTTGTTAACTTCATCTTCACCCCTATATCCCAGACCTTTCGCTGGCTCTGATACCACTTTGATAGGGAGGAACCCACAGGAGGACCAATTAAAGCTAAATATAATCTTCTTGTTAAGAGACTCCTTCAAATGAGATAGGAAAGGTTTTGGTTTTCTTGATAAGGTCCACTTTCAATGTTCACAAGCTTCACTCAACCCAAAACTTCCTCCTTGAGCTCTTCCTATCATTTGTTCGTACACTTGCTCAACTCAAACTATCATGCTCTCATTCCTCAACCCATCAACTTCAACATATGGATACCCCTGCTCACCGCACATTGTTTATGTTGTTTCTTGGTAGAATTTAGCTTCTTCAAAAGGTTTAGACAAGGAGTTAAAAACTTGCTCTTGGTTTTGTTCTCAAAGACCTTGTTCAAACCCACTTACTCAACACTTACTCAAGCCCTTCTTATAGGCCTAAACCCCAAATATAGTACCACTGCTCTTACTAAGGTGTAAGGATGCTTTCTTGAGTGTTTTTAAATTATTTCCAATGGTCTTCAAGACCATTCAACCTTGCACCAATTGGATCAAAACAAGGCTACAAGGAATAAGCCCTTTTTAGCCCTCCTGAAACACTATTTTGCTCATTACTCACTCCCAACTTGGAATATTTGAAAAAGGTGAATAGTTTTGAGTACCCTTTTGGCCAAAATAATGAATTAGTGCCAAGAGAGGTCTTGGGAAGGTCAATTTATGACTGTCCTATTTTGTAGCCTCAAAACAAGGGTTTTGTGAGGGTTTTAGTTCTTCCACCGTAGTTACTCACTCCCAAGCTTGGTTCAAGCCTCCGCATTGTTGGGAAACCTCTACCACAACATACCAATGACTTCCTTGCCACTAAAAATCAAGCAGTATGCCAAACACTTGGCAAGCAAACTAAAAAAGAACAAAAACACTATCAAAATCATTGTTTTTCTGAGTTTTCACTGTCTGGGCTGCATTACATTGGGTTAGAACTTCAAAACTGCCTACACCATAATGTCAAAAAACCCTCAAAAAACACATTAACTCTTCATTTAATAAATATAGTGAGGTCTTCATACATAAAGGGTTCCAAAGTCAAACTTGGTGCCAAAAACCATAATATTTCCCAAAACATGGAGTTTGCTGCCCTTCACAAACAGTGACACTTTATAATGCAAAATGGATAAATTTTGGTGCTCCAACTTGCTTCAAATTACTTCTAGGACAGGGGCAGACCTCTGTCCTTATTTATTTCAATACTTGGTGCTTAGAATCCAAATTTTGAGCATTAAGGAAGAATATTAGCCAAGTTAGACAACTTGCCTAATAAGTGCTCAAATTCATCTTTTCCTTCACAAATGACAACAAAAACTTAAAATAAAATATGTAAAAAGGTCCAAATTTGTATCCAAGGTTCATTTTTGCTTGGTTACCCATGGAGACCAAGTGTTTCAACCCATTTTCTTCGAAACCCCAATTAAGGGCAGCGAACTGGCAAAAACTAAAAGATTTTTTTTGATAAACCAAAACATAGTAAAAACCCTAACACAAAGAATGAAAAACCTTCATAAAACCATGACACAAACTCCCATGAAAGAATAGTATGGAAATAGTACTCTGTACGGACTGATACAACAATTTTTGCTCAAAAAGCATGAAAAACAGTCATATTTCATTAACTTCTTCTTGCTAATACCAAGCCAACCTATTTACAATGTTTGAAGTGTCCTTATATAGGAACACTCAAACCATTTAAACCCTTATGGCATTCATAACTACCTTGTAGAGTGATTTTACAACTTTTCTCACTTTCTGTCAAAATGTTGCTTGACAACATTGGCAATTTTTGACTCTTAGTGCATTTTTGACCTACAAGACAAATATCTTCCACCTAACCATTTGAGATGGTGTCAAATCAATAAATAAACCTACTCCAATTCCTTTCTAGGCTTGTTACAAGGTTTTTAACACGTTTTTACTATAATGCCATTTTTGGCTTACAAGGCACTATGGGCCAAAACTGGAAAGAAAACTTGTGAAACCTTTGGTAAACCACTCTAAGATAAACCTAAACCATAATGAAACCTAAAACACACACTTGGACTCTTACAATAGTCCTTTATTCAATTCTTGATCCCATCAAGATCAAACAAGCCAAAATTGTGAAGGTGCTCCTGCACCAGTTGCTCAATATAAACTTCCTCTTCAAGATCTCTATTCAGAAATGCACACTTAACATCCATATGATAAACCTTGTAGTTCTCATGAGCTACATAAGCAAGAAATAATCTCGCAGCTTCAATTATAGCTACCAGTGAAAATGTTTCATCCTAATCAATTCCTTCCTTATAAGAATATCCTTTACAAACCAATCTAGCTTTATTCCTCACAACCTTTCCATCCTCGTTCAGTTTATTCCTAAAAACCCATTTAGTTCCAATAACATTTTTATTTTTAGGTCGGGGAACTAAAGTCCAAGTGTTATTCTTTTCTATCTAATCCAATTCTTCTTTCATAGCTTTCATCCAATATTCATCTTTACAAGCTTCAATTGTTGATGCCGGTTAAAGTTGAGAAATAAAACATACCTCATCAGTTGCCAACCTTCTTCTTGTTATCACTCCTTTGCTTTTGTCTCCAATGATCTGATCTTTAGAATGATTCAACCTTGCATACCTAGGAGTCTTCTAATTTTCTATTCCTTTGTCCCGATCTTCAGTCACTGTTGAATTTTCTGATGTTGACATAGTAACTAGTTCAACATTTTGTTCTGGTGCAGGTGCTACTGGTTCAGTTATTGATCATTTCCACTACCGGTTCTCTCTCATAAGTTCTGATTTGACTTCTGTTCTACTCATCCACTTTGACATTTGTACTCTCCACAATTCTCTGCAATCTTTTGTTATAACATCTATATGCTTTGATTTCATTAGAATAACCAAGAAATATTCCTTCATCACATCTAGGATCAAACTTTCCAATGGAATCATCTCTTTTGATATAGCATTTACTACCAAATATTCTGAAATACTTAATTGTCTGTGTATGACCAAACCATAACTCATAAGGTGTCTTACCGGTATCTCCTTTGATATGAACTATGTTGAATGTGTATATTGTCATGCTTAAACAACTTCTCTCCAGTAGATATGAGGCATATTGGCTTCCATCATCATAGTTCTAGTTGCATCCAAGATAGTTTTGTTCTTTCTTTCCACAAGTCCATTCTGCTGAGGTGTCTAGGGTACAGACAACTACCTTCTTATACCATTCTTCTCACAATAGCTATTAAATTCACCGAATGTGAATTCTCCACCCTGATTTGACCTTAAGCATTTAATTTTCAATCATGTCTCTGTCTCAACTTTAGCTTTAAAGATTTTAAACTTTGCAAACGCTTCAGACTTCTCAGGTTTAGAAAAATAACCCACATCATTCTTGAATAGTCATCAATGATTAGCATGAAATATTTATCACCCTAAAAACTTTTGATTCTAGCAGGACCACACAAATTAGTATGAATGAGATCAAGAACATCATAGATTTGTCTTGTATACTCTTAAAAGAAATTCGGACTTGCTTTCCCATTTGACATTCCTTACATATCAGATTATAGGGCTTTACAATCTTAGGTATATCTCTAACTGCCTTAGTAGAACTGATCTTTAGAATGCAATCAAAATTCACATGACGCAACCTCTTATGCCATATCCAACTCTCATCAATTTGTGCAATCAAACATGTCTTCTCACCAAAGTTCAAATGAAAGATATTACCTTTAATTTGTGTACCGGTTGCAATTTCCAATCCAGATCTATTGATAATCTTGCATTTTCCATCCTTGATTTGTAACTGAAATCCCTTATCCACCAACTGTCCTACACTCAAAAGATTATGCCTTAAACCTTCAACATAATAAACATTATCAATGTTATGCTTACCATCCAATGATATTGTTCATCTTCCCTTGTTCATGCATGCTTTGTCATCTCCGAATCTAACTAGACCACCATCAAATTCTTGCATAGATAAGAACTTCCTTTTATCTCCAGTCATATGATGTGAACATCACTGTCAATCACCCATTCATCCTTGTCTTCAATTTTAGCAGCAAGGGCCTTCTCTTCAGGTACCAGATCATCTTCCTTGATAGCCAAAAATACCCATTCCTTTCCATTGTTAGATCCACTAGCTGAATCTTGTGTTTGTTCATCATCAAAATCAGTCACACCTTCCTCATCAGCATAGTAACATGATTTGTCTTTGTTTCTCCCGTACTTATTCTTGTTCTGATAGTCATGGCTAGGCCTAAAAGATCTTCTAGCTCTTTCTTCAAATCTTGAATTCCTTTCAGGACATCTAGATGCAAAATGACCTATCTTATTACATGCAAAGCATTTAAAAGGCGATTTTCCTTCATACTTACTTCCTGTTGGTCCTTTAGGTACTCTTCTAGCAAATAAGGCTTCAAGTTGCTCAAACTCTTCATCTTCTTTCTTCATATCCTCTAGTTCCTTCATATATAAAGCTTTCCAATCACTCTTAACGGTAGATGATGCAGATGCATAAAAAGAAGGTTTAGATTTAACAACTCCAGAAGGTTCAAATTCCTCAAGCTCAAAACCAGATAATTTCCCAACCAACATATCCCTATTAATAGAGGTGTTTTCCATAGTTCTAAGCTCATTAATTGTAGTAGCCTTCATCTTATAAGTCGATGGTAAAGCTCTTATTATTTTAGAAACTATTTCATCTTTGCTTAGAGATCCACCACAACATTGAATTCCCAAAATAATCTCATTAACTCTCTCCATAAAAGCAGTAATCCTTTCATCTTCTTCCATCTTTAGGTTTTCATACCTCACCTAGTAACCATCAAGTTTAGCAATTTTAACAGTAGGGTCACCTTCATTCAAAGTCTCCAATTTGTCCCATATAGCCTTTGCAGTTGATTTGTCAGTTAGTCCCAATATTTGTTGATCAGAAAGTGCACACAAAAGGGCTTCTCTAGCTCTACAATCATTCTCAAGCTCTTTATCCAAACCTTTCGGAGGAGGATTGCCATATGCTGGATTAAATGATGTAACACCATTCTCAATGATCTCCCAAATTTCCTTTCCAAGACATCTTAGATGAGTCTCCATCTGAATCTTCCATACCTTGTAATTTGTTCCATCAAGCCTAGGAATTTCTCTCCGAAAAACAGCAGCAGATGAACTTGATGAACTTGAACTGCTAGTCGCCATAGGATCTTCCTCAAGTGGTTAAGCTTCTGCAGAGAGGACAAAGATCTAATACCAGTTGTTAGACAACTCAAATAACCAAAGGACAATTGAGAGGGGGGGTGAATCAGTTGTCACCGGATTACATAACTTTAAGCATTCAAATCCTTATTACTGGAACACACAAACTCAATACCGAAATGCATAAACCAAATACTGGAATGACAGATATAGCAAGTAAACATAAACATAAATCATAGAACAGTTACCATCCATCCATAACACATGACACCAAGATTTGTACGTGGGAAACCCGGTAAAGGAAAAACCATGGTGGGAAGCCTACCCATAGTTAGATAATACTTTTGTAGTAAGTATGTGATTACAATATGAGGGGCCTGCACATGCAGGAAGGCCAACAACCTATAGTGCACTACTCATCACAAAAAAGGAGCCTCACTGACTACATAAACATCAGACTACAATTTGGAAAGAAGAGTGAACTGCAAAGATAACATCTCTTATATATGCCTGAGTATAGTTCTGGTTAAGCTCAATACCGGAGGTCTCAAACCTCTCTTACAAACCCAATTCAATCACCTATGATCGACCAAACCTTCTGTATACGATTACAACATTATTCGCACACAAATCATCCCATAACCTTGACATATGATCTACAAAGAGATCTTACATCATATTTATACCAACCCGAGACCTAAACAATTAGGTTGACCACCTAAAAGATACTACAATAAGTTCACAACATAAACCCACAATCCAATGATCAACCAAGTCAGCTTAGGCCAAAAAAAATATAAACCAATCATTAAATCTTGTCAGTAATGCATCGGGAACATCCTCCAACGCGTTATAGAAACTGATCCACAACCTAGATAACATTGGACCCAAAATAGGTCGCCATAAACCAAATCCAACACCACCAATGAACTGGAATACAAACATGATAACCATCAACGTCTTGAGAACCATCTAGAAGGCACACCAACACCGCTTATCACGTGCATCAAAAGATCTCCAACAAAGCTCTGTCGGTAATACCCTTACCGATGACCAAAAAGCTTACTAGAATAAATGATAGCTCCTGAGTCATCAAATCTCAAACCAACTAATCATGATACACATTTAAATAGCATGAATGACATATCCAAACCAATTCCACGAACCAAAGCATACTGGATCAATATCATAATCAACCACTCTATCAGAACCAACCAGAAACTAGTAAACAACCAAAACAATCGGTGTTACCATCAATGACAAAATATCAATGCAAAACATAATCAATTCCTCCAAATTGCCAACAATTGTGGATATCAATGGTTACCACAAATGCTTTGTGCTTGAGAATGTCAGAAAGTAGGTTGGAGGTCCAAGTTTTCTTATCATTGCAAATATGTTTTTCTTATTTTGATGTAGGTAATCTAGAGATATATGAATATGTTTAAAGTCTACATATACAATGTTTGATTTTAAGATTTTGTCTAAGTTTGGCTTCTATTTAACGTCTTTTGAAAGTAGAGTAAATCTTTTAATTGTCCTTTTCATACTAATATACTAGACATAATTTTGTCAATGTTGATTCGAATTGCTTTGAAAAAAAGTTTTGTGGTGCAACTTGAAGTCACCACTTGAGTGTAAGGTCTCCCATTGTGTAATCTTTTGATACATGAATCTGTTTGTTATGTTTTGATCTCCTGGATCACCAAAGAAAATAGTTGGGAAGTTCATTTCCTCAACATATCTATCCTTGGAAATACCTAGTGGTTGATTTCCTTGAGTAGATACAATTTTAATTATTTTATCATGCATGTCATAAATAGACCGAGATTTTGTAAATCCGTGTACAAGTGTATCGGTATTTGTTTCTAATTGTTTGCTAAATTCACTATCTTCACTATTTGATTCATTGTCACTAACTATATTTTGTATCTAGTAATATCATTATTGTCTTGTTTAATTTTTCTTTTCCAAATTTTGTCTTTTTTTTATATTCCAGATCGTTTACAAATATTTTGCTCATACGAGCATCAACTTGAGACCATTACATGACACTAATATTTGATCATATTGAGCAACCAAAACCATGACAATAATAAAAGCTCATTTCGAGCAACCACACTAGAATCAACTTGTGAAAGACCAAGAGTCACAATTTAGAATCAACTTATTAAAAACCACCATTAGCTCATTTCGAGCAACCACACTAGAATCAACCTATGGAAGACCAAGAGTCACAAATTAGAATCCACCTAAAGCCAACTGTGGAAGACTAAGAGTCACAACTTTGAATTCCATATTAGATGTCCCTTTGGGATTTGGACTTTGATCTCCATATGAGAACTCAATGCTTTAACCAAGAGAACACAACCCCTTGGACAACTTTTGTCTATTGTACTGTTTTCTTAATATTTATATAGACGTCTTTGACATATAAGTTTTAAATATTTCATTATTCGTTTAGGACAAACAATTCCAACTTGATATGGATTCTTATATTCTAGTTTTTATTTTAGTGCAATGGCAACTGTAATTGTATCATTTATTAGTTGTGGGAGAATTATTTGAATTATGTTCATATTTGTGGAAACATTAATTTATGGAATTAGGGAAAACTGAGAGGGGGGTGAATCAATGTTCTATCAGTAAATAAATTTTCAAACTTATTAATTTCAGACCACCGAAAGCAAATGCAAGAAAGTAAAATGCAAGAACACAAAATGATCAACCACAAAATCATAACACCAGGAATTTTACGTGGAATGTGGGAAAGGGAAAAACCATGGTGGGATTTGAACCCACAATATTATTCCACTATGGCCATTAGTAAAACAATATTACATAAAGGCGAATGCACCTGAATTCAGGCTCATTGCCTAGAGCTCACTACTCAAATTATAAAATGGAAGTCTCATTGACTTATAAATCATTTATAAAGATAACTACAATGATTGAACTCTAAAATAGCACCAAACAATGCCTGGATGAGTTTCAATTAAGTGTAAAAAGTTTGATTGTAAGACCTCTGCAACTCTGCCTTGTTTTGCTTCTTAGTCAGCTACCAGATCAAGAATGTGCACGCAAAACTGTGCCAAAATAGTTTCTCAATCACTACTCGCTCATATCACATATCAAAAAGATCTTCTACAACAGTCATATATATCCGTAATCATAAAATAAAACATTCATCAAGTCGACCATCCATACTATGCAATGTAACGTGTAACTGGGTGTCGGCTTAGACCAGATCTCTAAACTATATGTGATTCAAACAAATGATGTCAAAATGATTTCTACATGTCGGCCCTATCATCCCATGCACGAATCTAACCACCATAATCACCGCAAAGATTCCAGACAAAAAGTGCTCTGCTTATCCTGAGATACCAGTGATTGATTACAGACCATTTCCTCAACTGGATATCAAAATCCATAACTACTGGATGAGATTTCTGTGGAGAGTTGTCATCAATGACAATCCTAATCCATTATCCATGCAATGATATCCACCGGATGAGTGTCAATTGCCAACATTAATAATAGGACTCGTTAATCCAATTTGTGATATTTTATGTCCCCATTGTCTTATTTGTGTGAATGCAAGGCATGGTGATATTAGTCTCTCTTCAAGTTCTATTATAGATGCCAAAATTGATAGGTTTTTATTTCATCTTATAAATATTCGTGTAACAAATCTTGGTAA